>NC_136884.1:34225351-34461726 GCF_949152265.1 Phoxinus phoxinus | reverse complement strand
CTAAAGTGTGAGTCATTAAATGAGGATTAATTAGAAAGTAGACCCGATGCAGGTGGGGTCAATTACATTGACCGTTGGTTCAATCATAAAATACACAGTATCAAAAACAATAGTATTAAAAACACTACACAAGACAGTAAACTATCACACACAATGTCTGTGATGCATGTTCATTTATAGATCAGTTTGTCTATAATTAATGCAGCAAAGTCTGTATTAAAGATTGTTTCTGTCTCCCCTATTGTCTCTGTCTTGAGTAGCCATAAAACCAACTTCTGTTCGTGGTCATGGTAACCAAGACCTTCTTGCATTCACTGGGGGATGGGACCACAGATCCCAGAGTGAGTTTTAAAGATTGTTTGATACATATGTGACCCGCCACGGAAACCAGGGACACAAGTCGGCAGCACAACTTACGAGCAAAATGAGAAAGAAGCGTTTTTTTTTTTCAAAACTGGTGATTTTCGCTTTTTTGCAGAATCTGTTAGTTGAGATCACGAAGAAGCCTCTCCATGTTTTAGATATCAATATTGGTATATTTAAAATCGTTCATTTTTAGGTTGAAATCGGCTTGTTTTGTGAGATTCTAGCTCACAGTAGGGGCGTGTCATTGTCTGTGTGTATTTCCATACTGGATAAGCCGGCTTTTGTTTCTTTTGTTATTGCCCCCGCCCTCCAAGGGAACAGCGTGTTAGGACTGGGCGATATATTGATATATTTTTTAAATGGGATATGGAATTAGACCATATCGCATCGATATAGTTCAAAGTTGCGCTGTGATCCTTGCTGCAAGCTGCTGTGTGCTTTTGTAGCAGTCTGCGTCTCAACAGCCCAGTGTACAACGCGACAAATACTCACATTAAATGTTTATGCAGAGGAACAGGACACTGCAGTTCTCAAAAGTTCATTATTTGAATGTGCTTTAAAGCCTTCCCGGATTAACATGTCATTCGCTGCTGAAGCGCTGTTCTAATGCGCTTTTCTGCGCGCAAACAGCCGACGCGCGCATGCACTAAAAGCCTGTCTAACAGCGCCTGTATACTGGACTAAGTTATCTTTCGAGTCTTTTTGAGCTAATACTGTCAAATACACTCAAGGTTTACATAAAGAAAGTTGGTTATGTCTAAACTGAAAGCAAACCGAGAAAATTGAGAGAAATCTGCGTGTCATATTATGCGTACATATTAGACGCGTTGCTTTCAGGTCTTAAAGAGACAGTAGCCCTAAAAGTAACACGCTGCCTCTTGTCCTTAAAGGGATACTCCACTTTTTTTGGAAATAGGCTCATTTTACGACTCCCCCAGAGTTAAACATGAGTTTTACCGTTTTCGAATCCATTCAGCCGAACTCCGGTTCTGACGGTACCAGTTTTAGCATAGCTTAGCATAGATAATTGATTCTGATGGGACCAGTAGCATTTCTTTCAAAATGACCAACGCAACGAGTTTCAATATTTTTCCTATTTAAAACTTGACTCTTCTGTAGTTAAACCGTGTACTAAGATCGACGGAAAATAAAAAGCTGCAATTTTCCAAGCCTATATGGCTAGGAACTACTCTTATTCCGGCGTAAGAATCAAGCAACTGTGCGGCCGTACCATGGGTGCAGGCGTAATGATATGACGAAGCACTTGCCGTCAACAAACCAACGTGACGACCTGCTTGCACAGGGAGCGTGCCTTGTAGCATGGAGACATTTGTGAGAGACGATTTAGATAACATCTAAACAGACCCGAACACCATACAAGGGTTAATTAAACTATACGCTACCTCACCAGAACTCTACAACAAAACTACTAACGTTATACTGTACAAGACGATAATCGAGGAAACCTAGCACTCACTGATTGCATTTCACAGGAAGATAACAACGGCAGTGCTTTTACAAAAAGTTAAATTGTTATACAGTAGCCTTACTTCCAGTGGTGCGCGGGTTGATCCAAAATGAGCGGGTGCCTGCGGTCACCCGCGGTTACGAGCCATCCAAAAATATTTGTAATGATATCGCGGTCGGTCGGGTCGTTTGAAATAAAGATACCAATTAAACCTTTGTAATTTATATAGTACTAGACTCAATGTTCTATGAAATACATAGGTCTAAACTTTATTGGCTGAATAACTGCGCGAGGATGACGCACGAGCTCAGTCAGAGATGACAGTGGGAAATCCTTATTTACCTGAATGTTGAGCGCGTTATTAACTTTTGAATAAAAGCTGACACGGGACAAAATGCCCGATTTCCCAACACGTTGAACTGAGCAATGCCATTGTGCCATTTTAATAGGCTACTTTTTAAAACGCATATAGCATAGTAATGTCAGTTTTATGTATTTGCTGAGAGGGGGCGGGGGGGGTTTTGTTGGGAAAGTCGGGGGAGAGACGCACACTTCAATTAGACTGGATAAACATGCAGCATCTTAATTATTAAGAAAATGAAACGAAATAAATGAATAAATCAAGCCTTTATTAAAAAACACTAGGCGATCATACAGCATTCAGAAAAATGCGCATCCCTAGTTCCTCCTATGGCCCATGACGCTACGATGAGCATTTACTAGCTACTTGAAAACGAAAGTTGAAAACGTCGGTCGGGTGCGGGTTGTTTATACATTGACCCGCGCATCGCTGGTACTTACAGCCATGGGTGATGATGATGATGCACTTGGACCTGTCTGTACATTGAAGATTGTTGGGATGGCTGTATCCTTAAGACGCTGTACCGTACTGTCCGTGTTTTCTTTATAGTCATCTGGTCCAAAATGCTTTGAGCAAACACGCCATTTTTTTGATCGATTCTATCAGTGTTTTTAGATCAATGTTCAGAGCAGTCAACCATTGATTTTTTTGTTTCTTTTTGTTCGTTGGTATTCGGTGTAACATGACGGTAGAATATACCCTCGCCTTACTATCACAGCCCTTTACTACGCACAGTAATTTGCCACCTAAAAACTACACAAACTTAGTCCCGGTCATGTTGGAAGTTACCGAGCTGGGGACTATTTTCAGGTGCTTCGTCATATCATTACGCCTGCACCCATGGTACGGCCGCACAGTTGCTTGATTCTTACGCCGGAATGAGAGTAGTTCCTAGCCATATAGGCTTGGAAAATCGCAGCTTTTCATTTTCCGTCGATCTTAGTACACGGTTTAACTACAGAAGAGTCAAGTTTTAAATAGGAAAAATATTGAAACTCGTTGGTCATTTTGAAAGAAATGCTACTGGTCCCATCAGAATCAATGATCTATGCTAAGCTATGCTAAAACTGGTACCGTCAGAACCGGAGTTCGGCTGAATGGATTCGAAAACGGTAAAACTCATGTTTAACTCTGGGGGAGTCGTAAAATGAGCCTATTTCCAAAAAAAGTGGAGTATCCCTTTAAAGGGATTGTTCACCCAAAAATAAACATTTTGTCATTCTTTACTCACTCTAATGTTGTTCCAAACCTGTATTTATTTATTTATTTATTGTGCTGAACACAAAAGAAGATATTTGGAAGAATGTGGGTAACCAGACAGTTGCTGGTCCCCATTGACTACCATAGGAAATAAATATAGAAGTCACTGGGGAACATCAACTGTTTGGTTACCCACATTCTTCCAAATAACTTCAACAGAAGAAAGAAACTTATTCAGGTTTAAAACAACTTGAGAGAGTAAATGATGACAATTAAACATTTGGGGAGAACTATCCATTTAATGTTAATAAAACAACATCACACTCTGCTCTTGACTGAGAACTTTAATAGTAACTTTAATAAGAATCAATGTATAGTTTATACAGTGAAGTCCATATTTGGCTTTGACTTTCACTGAACATTTGCTCTCACTTTGAGTAAAAAATATCGGTGTATATATATCATATATCGATTATTCAGCCTAAATATATCGGGATAAGACTTTTGGTCCATATTAGAGGATGGATACCCGACCCGAGCCCGACGGGACCCGCCGGTACCCGATGGGCCGGGCCGGGTTCGGACAGATATTTAGAAATGATGTTCGGGTCGGGTTCGGTCACATCAGCGCGATAAGGCATTGAACATTTTAAATTTAAAACAGCTTATGTAGGTAGCCGATGTGCCTGATGCTTTCACTTGATGCAAACATTCGTTTTTGTGATTAAAATACATGTAAAATATTACCATAACATCCGTCTTCCTGTGTGCGGACATTTGTTTATGTAGCCGTGACAACGAAACACGTGCATAATGTGCGCGCGCCAGGTGTTAAGAGCGCTTGTTGCTCCGCGCGCTGATGCGCTTGTCCTGTTGACATTTCCGATTGCCTTCCTACAGTTGCTTAATAAAAGCGGGCTTTCCACACAAACAAACGTACAATTGTCATTAGTATGAGAAAAAAATGGGATTTTAACTGTCGGGCTCGGGTCGGGCTCGAACATAAATATCTTTATGCCTGTCGGGCTCGGGTCGGGTTCGGTTACTGCTCTGTCGGACGCGGGCCGGGCTCGGACTGAAAAAGTCGGCCCGATCCGCACTCTAGTCCATATCGCCCAGCCCTACAGCGTGGTTACTTATTATGCAGCGCTCTAGCAGCTCTATCTGATATCAAAAGAGTTGCCTATACAGTTTTATCGGTAGATGCTAAGAGACATTTATTTATATATTACCTGTTCGCAAACTTTTTTTTTTTCTTTGATGGCACATTTTCCTGACCTTTTTGCTCCCCCATGTGCTTTACAGGGGGTATGACTTATCTAAATGAGATGTAAATGAGCCCTATTGTCACTCCCAGCAGCAGAGAGAGGTGAGAACTGCTCAATCTTTAGAGGCAGATTTCTCCACTTTTAATTTTTTTGAGTGCCTACCTTCAAATGGCCACAACTTCTCCAAATATTATCAGATTTCCATGTGTTACACATCGTTGGAAAGCTTGGAGACTACACTTTCAGAATATGTGAATAACTCAAAATGCCCCAGAACCGACATGTGTCCTTACTTTCCGTGACCGGTCACATATACCAAATAATTGTGTCTGATTTGTCTCAGTCGTTACAATGATGATTGAATATAATGATGCATTTTAAATATTAATGGCCAAACGTATCTTTACAAAAGTTCACAATGCTTTTGCACATTGAATAACTATCTTTTCGTCAGGTCAGATCCTGATTTTTAATCTTTATCACTCTACTCGCAACGGTTACGGTTACAGTTTATTAACACTTTTTATCCATGTTTTTAGTTCTAATCAAATTCTCGTCCAACTCGCAATGGGTTGTGGGCAATACCAGCCGTTAGATCTGCACTTCAGATTCTAACTGGAAATATTGAGACTAGTGATGTTACATTTGACACTGAAGCTTCAAAGTGCGTATCGAGTTCGCCACAAAATTTCTCATGAAGCTCCGTGTCGGAGCGCATATTGTTTTCAGAGAAACACGTGATCAACGAAAAACGAAGCCTCACTTTCTTTCCAGTCACATGAATGCTTCACTTTGCGTGTCGAAATGTTTGAACCCAGACCACTACTCTACATGTTTTTGGAAGTTTAAGTCTATTTACTTTTTTTATTTTTTATGAACGCCTATAGCCTATGTTACATGATCATATATTCTGTCATTATTAAAAACGGCATATAAACCATAAAACAATTAGACCACCATTAACTTGCATCAAGCAACTATTTTGGTAAATTTATAATTAGTATTAATATAATTGTTATATTTAATTTATTGCCACACTTTAATATGTGAATTATATTATCAGAAAACTGAACATTTAGCGTTGTCAGGCTTTTATTTGTGCTTAATAGATAAAGCAACGGCGCTGCGCACTCGGGTTTATGGCTGCTGTAAATTTGAGCTGCCACAAGATGGCGCTGTTTTAGACACTCTTGTAGCTTTTAAAGGGGTCATGACATGTTTTTTTATTTTATTATTATGTTCCCTTATGTGCAATTATAGTATTACTATAGTTTTTTTTACAAAAAACTTTTAAAATATAGTGATTTATGACCTTTTCCCACCCTGTTTCTCATCCTCTGATTCAAACAGTCTGTTTTGGGGGTGTTTCCCCTTTAAGAGTTCAGTGTTAACGCCCACTGTTATGATTGGCTGACGTCAGTGCCTATGCATCAATTATTAACGCCCCCAGCCAGAGCATTTGCGGATTCGGAGCAACTGTTTATTAACGGGTGATGCATGCGAAGCGATGGCTCTTGCAATGATAAAACCTTATTATGTTTGAGCCGGAATCAGAGGAAAATGAACCATCACCACAACAACGAAGACTGGATCAGCTCGTGTCCACATGGAAAGTGAAACTATTTTGAATTAATAAAAAAGTTGTAACCCGAGACACTTGAAAACGGATTATTGTTGCATAATTATCCTATAGCTTAATTTGCTATCTAATAGTTTAACATTATTTAACTAATTTCAATGACATGATAGGGTGTACCACGGACAAAAATGCACAGGCCATCTTTGAAGATGCAGCATTGATAAAGGCAACATTTTTAATTTTCTATCACATGTAGGCCTAACGTACTAGACAGGCGACATATTTTCAAGATTCTCTTATACAAATGTGTTTATATTAGCCAGTGATACAAAGTAAGTTTGCGTCGTCGTTTTGAGCCCAGAATAGTCTGCACGGACTTATCTTTGAGCAACAGTTTTCTAGCAAAGCCAGCATCATATTGGGATTTTTTCTCAAAACAGTCATCCTTATAATGTATAGAGCAAACGCTTACATTAACACTGCCGTGACTGGGACGTCCGCAAAAAATAAAGTGCATCCATTTTTCCCTGACGACTGGATCTTTCGCAGCGTATTCAAAGATGTTGTTTGTCCACAGCCAGGAACAGCACATCTGCGGCATCGTAATTTCCCTGTACACAGACCCACTCGCTGTCCGTCGACTGAACACTTGTGAGGCGCGCAGCGCGCGGGCGCGCCAACGATACGAAATGAGCGTAGTTGTCTTGCGCTTAAAGCGTAGTTGTCTTGTGACGGAGGCGGTCTATATGCAAACGCTGGTACGTCACTTCGTACCGTGACGTCTCTTCTTACCATGGATCCAGAACGAGCTGTATTTAGAGCTTGGTTTCTCATGTCATGACCCCTTTAATCTTTCCCGGAACATTCAGGGAAAAGCCTCAGTGCTTCATAAGGCCTAATTTGCCCATCCCTAATTGAGACCATCTGGGGATCTATGGAATACTCTTTTCGTACGTACTAATTAGCCTACATTTTCAAATACTATTTAGGATGGATTGTGTGTGTGGCTTATGTAGTGCGCTATAGATGGGGATGATGGCAGAAAGGTGTGTTGATTGTAAAGTGAATGCAAGTGGTGATACCTAAGGGAGGATTATGGGAAAGGTAGTGCACATTTGTGACAGACATGGTTACTGGTGACAGGTGACTCTGACATTCGTCTAGAATTAAATGTTTTGCAATAAGACATAGAGAAAATGTGAAATATATATTATTATAATTTTTTTTTTTTTACCTTATTGGAATCTCTAGTTGTGCCATTCATCTCTATGCCCAGCCTAAGTCACCAGCATTGTATCTTCAAGCTAGAAAAAGCTCCTGTGACAGAGCTCTCTGTCACCGGCTGCAACAGCACTTGCACTCCCGTCCCCATCTAATACTACACATTACACATTTTCAGCTCTATAGCCCTTCCCTCGGGTACACACCTGGGTTTGTGCTACCAATAGTTTTGCATACACGCATACATAGCCATTATACATCAAATAATCCCGCTATCAAATCATGTTTCAAAAAATCACACGCACACACCAGACAAGTTATATTATAACATCTTTATTTACTTATCTGCATATTTGTTTGTAAGTGTCTTTGTTCGTGCTGTAAGGTGTCTTGCGTGTGGCGTCTTTCCTGGTTGATCTGCCGTAAGCACGGCAAGTGAGAAAGGTCAAAATGCCGGCAGCGATTCGTAAACGCTTCAATCGTAGCCTGTCCGTGCTGCGCATGCGTGAGTCGTCTGCCGGCTGGACGGTTTTTCGTGTGTGGGGAGGGGGGAAATGGGGGGAAAATGTCTTTAATCATTTATTTATTTGACTATGTATATTTCATATTATTACTGATGTATAATGAATACATATTATTACATAATACATATATGAAGGTCTGTATAACCAGTTTACCTTTTTGGAGAAGGTTGGAAAATGAATACTTACCTGATACTTACCATAATGATTTCACCCAAATGGGTGGGGCCATATATAAATATAAAGGCCAGCTCTTTCACACAGAAAAGAGAAGTGTGGAAGTTAAGGAGTGCAATTTGAGGTGCAATCGGAGACAATTGAAATCCTTTTTAGTAGAAGGAAATTCAGCCAAGAGCTTAGTGTAAATATATTTATATATATTTGTTTTGTTTTGTTTTGTTTGTTTGTTGGTATATGTATTTTTGTACACTTTGGGACGATTTGGACTAAAAATAAAGAACCCTTGCACTGAAGTGCTGTTGTGGCTGAGCCATCATTCTTGTGCCGGGAGCCTTTTACCAACACGCCTTTTCACAGCTCCACTCACTGATTAACCCATAAATCCTTGTGGTTTACAGATGCTGTCCGTTCTAAATCTGGCCTTGTGGTGTGCAAAGCCATCGGATCAGACGGTGGGTGGCACAGTGGATTTGTAAAGGATTGGAAATGCCATTATGAACTTGACTGGTATAGTTATCATGCCGATAGCTATGAGGTAACTCAGTGCAGTTCATAATATTTATATTTAAAACACTACAGATAACAAGTAAGTGAGAGATTAGAGGGTTACATCTCGTCAAACTGACAGATTAATTGCCCCTCATAAAAATTCCATACCCATAAGCCCCCCTCGCGTGGGAATTCCGGACTGGTCACGTGACCGTGGGATTTTTCCCACGGATTCTCTTCACCTTTCCACACCCCTATGGTTTGACTTAGTAAAGCGTATGCTCAAGTATTTTTCTAAAAGGATAGTATAGGTGTATTATGGGTGTTATTGTTTGTTCAATGTTAAAATGTTCAAAAATGTGTAGAAACATTCAAAAACAATATATTTTCAAACTTTTTAAGAAGGATGACAGAAAACAGAGATGAGATCATGTTTTTTTTTATTAAAGAAAGTGTTTATCACATTTACATTTTTTTTTTTTTTTTACTTTTACACAAAGTACTTTGTTCAAAATCATGTTTAAAACTATATAAAAGTGAAACATTAAAATACACATATTTTTTTTAGCATTCATACATTTTGTAAACTGTTACATTTTTATAAAACTTATCAAAATAGTGTTAAAATTACATCATTTTCTATCATACATTTAAAAAAGTTGTACTTTTCACATAACACGTAGTGCTTAAAACCATTAAGACCATTTATATCATTAAGACACAGTACAAGTCTTTACCTTCGCACATTATTTTGTAAAATGTTCCATTTTACATAAAACATCTTTTTAAAAAGTGTCAATCACAATAATAAAACATCTAAAACAGCATGTATTAAAATTATATCAAGCAAATAGTTCTATTTTCTAATATACATTTAAAGGTGCTGAATGGAGTTTTTCTACTAAAATGAATCCATTTTTTATTACCTGTGTGTGAAGGGGTTGTACTCTCACAATAAAATGATCCACTTGGCGGGTTTTGCTATTACCTCTGAAAGCAAGTATTCCTATTTCTATGTGATGCTCCGGGTCGGATTTGCCGCGAAATCCAGTGATGTGACTGAGACCTGCATGCGCGCTCCCGAGCGTCTCGCCTCGTCTACTGACTTTGCACTCAACAGCAACGACACTGCAACTTTATGACATGGAGTCTGCTAATACTAGGAAACAACAGAACTCCACATAATAATAAAAAACAAAAGAAAGCACGCGCACGAGCACTCGCTTGTAAACGTATTGGTTGCAATCTGAAACATCACCGCTAGATGCCGCTGAAAACTCCATACAGCACCTTTAAAAAGTTGTACTTTCACAATTAGCCTACATAGCTTTTAAAGACATTAAAACGTTGTATAAAAGGTAAAATACACATCTTAAGTGTTAATACATTTGTAAAACACATTAGTTGCACATTAAAAACGCTAAAACAAGTTTAATTATGGTCTTCGTTGCCTGTTTACACTTTTGTAAAACAGTACAGCAATTGTAAAAAAATATATTCATTTTTAATAATAAAAACAATATATAATTTTTTTTTGTTTACTTCTCATCTATACATTAATGTTGTGTTTTTGGATATTTGAAGTACATTTGTACCTATTTACTGCAAAATTCCTCAACTACAGCATTAACTTGCATGTGAAATATAATTTTTTTATGAAAAAATCACTTAACTGATAATCTAAATTTAATTTAAGTTGTTTCTGGATATTGATCTAGGTGTTATGTGTAGAAGTATGCCATCTGCTGGTTAGAGATAAACCTTAAAGGATTACAGTTTAAGAAAGAAATGGTTTTGACCAGCAGAGCCAATAGAGAGCCATTCATTTTACTAGATGTGGCCAACTGGTCGTATGACAACTTTTGTGATACATTTTGTGAATTTATATATATATAAACATTAGAAAAGACATTAAAAATAAATATTCTTTCAAATAGTAGAATTTTTGTAGTTTGATGCATTTTGAAATGGCTTTTTTTATATAAAATGCCACAGAAATTTGACAGAAAAATGACACATAAGACACACCTAAAGGACAAGACTTGGAGTCAGATTGTAGTTTCATTTTACTGATTTTAATGTACAAAGTGTAAAAAAATTATAATTAACTTTAGAATGCTAAAGAAATTAAATAAATAATATGTAAATAAAACCAACAGCAATATGCAAAAATGAACAGGAGTGAAGAGTGAACATCGGATAACAATAACAAATTTTACAATCACATTCTAATCACTGAACATAAAAGCAATAACAAGTTACAAAAAATTATATGTTAAACGCATGGTAAAACGAATCAGTCCACGCACATCTGGCACAAGTACACGGTGTGAGCAGCACAAATGGCTCTTTTGCAGTTTGCGCACTGCTTCTCAGTTTTCGAATCCTTGGCCCGTGGACAAACCTGACACCTTTTTCGCTTTGATGGTGGAGGTTCAGTGGAGGGCCCTGGCTTGTTGGACGAATCCTGTTGTCTCTTCAGGATTGCTGCAGAGGCTGGTGTACGAGGCACATGTTGTCGTCGCTCCATGTGACAGGACACCAGAGCTTTCCCCAGCTCTTCTAGAAAGAGCCTCCTTTTGTAATTCTTCCCTCTCTCCCATGATGGATTGACTTCTCTCCACACCACAAAGGCATTTATGGCCAAAACATCAAGGATTGTAGAAAAGACAACCATTGGCCAACGATTTGTCTTGCGCTTGCAGCTGTAGCTTGTAACCATCTGCAATATTTCAAACACACACACACACACACACACACATGCAAATTAGTATATCTGCTGGAAAAAAAAATATCAATCACTAACCTGCCAACTTTGAAAATTAGCCAAATAATGCACCAAATCATCAAATTTGTAAATACCTTGTCAAGGTTGTCAACTCCGCCTTTGCAGCAATTGTAGTCCAAGATAACGTCTGGCTTCTTGTCCTCCCTGTCACTGATTTTGGCATCCTTGTGACATGTGCTCATGAGCAGCACATTTTTATGCCTTTTGGGACAATATGACACAAGACTCAGTAAAAGCAAAAAGAGAGGAAAACACAGCTCTGTCTCTCGTTGTCAGAAGAGCAGGTGGGAGTTCAGGTTTGTTTTTGCGAACTGCACCAACCATGGTCAACTTCCTTCTCAGGAGCTCCTGGCCGAAGGGCATACGAGGTGAAGAAATTATCACACGTAACTGTGTGTCCCTGGAGTCCAGTGGTCAAATCAAGGACCATGCGCATGCCCTGATTTCTCTCTGGCTGTCCATCTCGGGACTTGCCGGTGTACACTTGCATGTTCCATGCATAACTCGTCCTGGTGTCACATGCTGCCCAGATTTTAACTCCATTTTTCGCCGGCTTACTAGGCATGTACTGTTTGAATGAGCATCGACCTCGAAATGACACCAGGCACTCATCCACCATTATATCTGGACCAGGGTTGAACATTAGTGGGAGATGCTCAACCCATATATTCCACAGATCCCGAATTGGTGCCAGCTTGTCATTATCACGGCGAGCAGGTCTTGTGGCCCTGTCATTAAATCGTATGACTCTTGACAAAATTTGGAATCTTTTCAGTGGCATGACAGCACAAAAAATTGCCTGCCCAGTTTCAGCCTCCCACAAACTGGACAGGGCCTCATTGTTGGAGCGATAAACTCCCGCAAGAATGAGCAGACCAATAAATGCCTCCATATCTGTCCAGTCCACATCCCTCCAGTCAGCGCCATATACACGCTTTCCTTCCAAATTTGTCATCTCCACCTTTGGGTGCTTTGGATGCTTGATGACAAAAATAATAAAAAAGATGACTTTATGTCCTCTACACGAGAACATCCGTACCTTGTTGGTCCAGGTGTCTGCTTTGTAACTCGTGCAGCTGAAGCTCTCCCTGGTCCCTGTGGAGGTGGAGTAGTAGACCAGGTAATTTGACCATCAGTAGAGCTGAAGGTTTGCTCTGCATCTGCCTCCTCACAATCCTCCTCCAATGCATGGTACTCCTCTTCCAACCCTGTGTTGTCTTCAGGGGGATTGCAGTCCTCTGGCTCAGAGTCCTCTGCTTCAGATTCTTCCTTTCCAGGTTTTCCTGGCCTTCTTCAGTTTCGCTGGAAACGTAGTCCAGTGTCTCGAGGAGAGTGTACCTCTTTGCCATACTGCCAGCACAGAATGAACTGTGTGCAGGACACCAAAGACCCTCTTTTATAGCTTTTGCGTGGGAACAATTTATTTGTTTTCAAAACACAGATCCAGCTCTTACATCTCAACGTAAACTTTCTAAAGTGGAAAAGGTCAGTCGTCTTTCATCTCTGTTTCATCTCTCTCTTGCTCACTCTGCATGTGAGTGTGCATGTGGATGCATTAGGGCTCACTCACACGTGTTCTGTGTGTGTGGCTGATTTCATTAGCCAAATTTGATACAAATGATCTCTGCGGCAGTCATACCTGTGTGTGTGTGTGTGTGTCTGTGTGTGTGTGCGCGGTCTCAACCTTTTATATCTTTGTTCTGCATTTGTGACTGAATTTCTTTGCCAAATTCTATAAAAATGCTCTGTGGCAGTCATACATGTGTGTGCTTGTTTGTGTGTGTGTTTGTTTGTATGAGTGTGAGTGAGCATGTCTTTGCTACATCACATTTATGTTCTAGTACTAGGCATTAATTTCTGTGGGAAAATTTTCTGATTTATGGCAGATTTATTGATATTTTTTGACAAATTTAGAAAAATAAAAGATGAAAAATCACATTTTCCATTCATTTTCAATGTGGGTTCAAATTGACCCCGAAGACCATAAGTGTAAAAACATTTTTTACATACCTTCAGAACAACCGAATCAAGCCCAGTTTTTTAAAGATGTGTAAAGTTTGTTAAAAACTAGGGCTGTTTTCGACTAAGGATTTTCATAATCGAATCATAGATTTTGCCGTAGTCGACTGATAGTCAAACTTTTCTCTTTTTTCTCTTTTTTTTTTTTTTTAGATAGCAGCTAGATTTTTTCCATTTCAAACAAAAGAGCTAAAAAAAAACTAAAAGAAAAACATGGTGTGTAACAAATACCTTTTATTCATTTAAAGCCAGATGAACAAAACATATCACACATCAAACATCAGAAAAGTTCACATAAAATAGGAACACATTGGCTTCAAAAACAACAACGTGCCAAAACATGCCTTTATCTCTCACTTAGTAACCTATTTCTTGGCTTTTAATTCACAGTACACACTCGGGAATCCGAATCAGGATCAAATAAATAAATTAAATTAAACTTAGCGCAACAGCCTGGCACTAGTCCAAAATGTCATAAACATTTTTCAAAATACAATAAGCCTGCCTGAATAAATAAAAACAATTACACAACAACGCAAATAAACATAGGCCTAATATAAGTCATAATCGAATGGGCTTCAGAAAGTGCACATGCAGCAATAAAAAAAAGAAAAAAGTAAAGGATGTCTTCGTTGCTGAGACGCTTCGCGCGCAGCCTTCAGCTTGCACTTAACTTTCTTTGGGTCATCTTTAACCTTCTGGAAATACTCCCACACTTTTGATGATTTTTTAGAAGCCATTGTTAGCCAATAAATCCGTAAATGCTAACAAATGCGGTCCGGACGTTACAGGCATGTAGTGTGCTGCTGCTCATTGGTTACATAACACTCAGCGCCGCCGCTCCCACCACGCGCATTACGCGCTGTGCCCAAGAGCTGAGGGGGCACCAAAAAAATAGCCTAATGAAAAATCAATAATTATAATGCTGATATTATTTCAGTATAGAAATACAGACATCCCAAAGGAAGTTCCGGGAGCTCCTGCATATTGATTGCGGCTCACTGATGCCCGTGAATTAGTTGAAATCTCCGGAATCTAGAGCGAGCGCGCCCGCGAGACAGAGACTGTGCTCTAAACCGCGTAGCGCGTGCACAGCAGAGAGAGAGAGAGAGAGAGAGAGAGCAAGTCCGCGCGTGTTCCTCATGAAGACGAAGTTTCTCGGGGTAGGGGGCATCATAAATAAATAATGCAATTATGCTTAGGGCACCAAAATGGCTAGCAGCGGCTCTGATAACACTTCCCTACTATTCGACCATGAGGTTCATAGTCGAATCAGACCTCTCCGAATCGAATCGTCGAATCCTCGACTATTAGAAGTCAGCCCTATTAAAAACCTTACGTTTTTACAAAGCACGGTCCACGTTTTTTCGCGCCACTAAAGTCAAATCCTCCATAGCTTCATCAAGGCTTCTCTCAGGAGTTTTCGGGGCTGCACTGGCCATTTTCTACTTGAATAAAAACCACAAGTGTCCCCCTCGTTTTTGTGTTCCTTTTTAAACAACCCATGTGCACGCGCTCGCGTGTGTGCGTGGGAGTTTTCCCACGGTACAGGTGTGGCGAGGTGGTGTTAAGGGTGGAGCCACCTCGGGTCCGGTATTGTGTTTAGGGCTGTCATTTTCTGACTAACCTCTCGCGTGGGTGGACGTATCTCGCTAACCTCCCCCGGACTTTGGAGATACTACAGATGGAATATTTTACACATCTTTAAACTCTGAAAATGGATTAAAAACTTTTGTTCTCCTTTAAGAAAGTGGAATTGTAAAAACGTAAGGTTTTTAACAAACTTTACACATCTTTAAACTTTGGAGATGGATAAAACACTTTTGTCCTCCTTTAACAAATGGAATTGTAAAAACGTAAGTTTTTTTTAACAATGTTTTAAACTAGTTTGATGTTTTAATTTTAGAAAATGCAATTTAACATTTTACAAATGTGTGAAAACACTAAATATATGTGTATTTTAACTTTATACAGCGTTTTGTTGACTTTTATGGGTATGGAATTTTTATGAGGGGCAATTAATCTGTCAGTTTGATGAGATGTAACCCTCTAATCTCTCTCTCAAGTACATAGCCTTCAGGACAGTTAAAAGACTGTAGTCAAGGAGAGGACGTCTCTCCTATTTCTTCAGAAATTACTGTTTTAATAATTGCAGGTTCTAGTTGATCCGTGTGGAGGAAGTGGTTGGAAATGGATGGAGGGGGCTCAGTCGAACATGGTCTTGTATGACGAATCAAGGAGGTTTCCGGGAGTAAAATTATTTGTGTGTAGGTTAGTGCCAATACAAATACAATATATAGTACTGGTAACCCTTTATAATACCTATAGTGTAATAAAGTATTTAAAAATCATTTGCAAATAGTTATTTAATATTTTATAAACTGTAGTTAATAGATATGTAACCGGCGATGCGCAACCAGCGACACCAGTTATGAAACTTTATTCTACATTGTGCATTTTTGTGGAGTTAGACATGGGACAACAGGTGGCAGTTTCACTGGATCTTTTTACTCCTGGTATAAAAGACAATTAAACAGCCTTTCTTGAGTGTGAATCGATCTTAAAGTTCGCTCTCCATGCAGTTACAATGCAAAAGGTACAAAATGGAGCATGAAACATAAGTTGAGTCAAGAAAAATTACATTGAACAAGACAGAAA
This sequence comes from Phoxinus phoxinus, assembly GCF_949152265.1. Lineage (NCBI taxonomy): Eukaryota > Metazoa > Chordata > Actinopteri > Cypriniformes > Leuciscidae > Phoxinus > Phoxinus phoxinus. The sequence goes on along the minus strand of NC_136884.1, from coordinate 34,445,608 downwards.
ACATACCGAAAATGAAAGTCAAATAGTCAGCCTCTTTGAGTGAATTGCCCTTGTCCTCTCTCTGTAAAATAAATGTGATGTACACTTCACCTTTGGCTCTCATTAAGGCCAAAGACAAAAATATAACTTAAAAATTGTATAATTACAAAAAGTGAACTAACATTATAAACATGAATTGGAGTGAAAAATATAGCAATAGAAGCAATAATTACAATTAAGTTAATCAGGAGTCAGAAATAACCCACCTCTTCCATCCAGTTAATAATTCAAAAGGGAAGAACAGGAGAAGAAACAGGAAATGATGTTGGCTTGTGACATCACAACCATTAAGGAAGTGAATCGTTACCGTCCAGAAAGTCCAGAATCGTTACCGTCCATATCGTGCGCACAGACAGCGCACCAGTATTTAGTTCTCTTTCATGCTTGAACGAACAATAACACACAGAATTATGCCAACATGTCTGTTTTGTTGAGTATTTTTATTAGAGCAGTCTTAACCCTCTGGTGTCGACAAATGCGCCGGCGCGTTTTGCTGGATTTTTTTCAGATGGCAGCAAAATAGACATTTATATAACATTTATGGTTATACAGACTTAAGAAATATCCATTTTTAATAGTTTATTTTTTCATAAGCACTGTCACCGCATTCCCGAACTCGAACCCGCGTTCACTCCAGTATAAACAAGAAATTGTATAGATTGTCATAGTATGAAAACCATATCAATTCAACACCCCTGGTTGATTTGAATAAACATACAAAAGAATAAAAAATTATAACAAAACCCCTCATTTCAAATCCTGTCCTTGTACGTCATCTCGTAACACAGATGACTGCTGCTTTTAACCCTTTTTACATTTTCATCGTCGTCCTCAGAAAGAAAACGAAAACAAAACAAAACATACCTTAACTCAATTAATAAATTTCACTGTAACTTCCGCTACTTGAATCTTCTGCATAATTTTGTTCATCCTTCTAACCAATGTAGTTGTTCAAAATTAACTCTAATATTTCCATTACGGCATAATCTTTTTGCTTTTCTACATTTGCACCAATCAAATCAATACTTAGTTTGATTCAATCAAATAAAATCATCACAAAAACAGATTCTTCTGTTAAACCATTAGTTGGTCGAATCGTCTTTCTCCAGGTGTGTTGATCATCTCCCCATCGACGTTCCGTCTTCACCATTTTTGACGCTTTACACGCAGTTGCAATGGTCTTTTCCCTCGTAGGTAAGGGAGGCTGTTACTATCACAAGCCTTTGATCCCTCACTCGCGTTGGCGTGTGTGGGGTTGCTGATGTTGGTTGGTGTAGTTTAAGGTAAGATGCTTTGACACAGGTGTCACAATCTCCAACCTTGTTTTAGGACTGAACCATTTCCTGGCTGCTTTCACCTGTGAATGGAGACCTTAAAGTGTTTTTGTTAGTCTGCTTGTCTAGTCCATCCATCCATAGTCACAATCCATCCTGACATCCTGCAAAAGAAAAATGTTTAAGTTATGCGCTTGCGCTTGTGTGGCACCTTTCTTTCTGCCACAAAAATAACCCAGGACAGGATATTTTGTCAAATTCATCCATAGCCATTATTTTACTGGCACGGTCTGACCTGTATCAAAAGTCTGCATCCTCTGTAAAGAAAAAACAAATGTCAAATAGTTAATTCTTTTTTTTTTTTTTTTGTGCTGCCGCATCTGCCCCGGCGTTTCCCGTTGAAACATTTCTTGTTATTAGCACACTTTACAGACAACACTTTTGTTAGGGAGACGGATGACTTCTTGCAGGGTTTTACTCAATTAAACCCAGTGTTCTCTTTATTTATTTATTGTTCCACCTGTGCGATCTTTCAGCAAATCCCAAACCATCCCCCATTTTTATGCACCATTTTACTTGTGCATCAATTTAACATAATTGTGTTTGGATTCACTAAACACAATTATGTATAAACTAAGTCATCTACAAACATTTCTTAAAGTCGTCTATTGTTTCTATCAGGTCAGGTCTTTCTTTACAGACTTTCTTTTGTCAGTCGAACAACATTCTCGCCCTTTGTTCACACAAATATTAAAGGCTCTCTCGATATTGATATTGATCTAGCCAATTTTTTTTACTGTATTGTTGCCGTCAAATCTATAACTTATTTTATTTCAATCCATGATGGATGCCGATCTACAACTCCACAATTCCAACTTCCATCAGAACATAAACTGATCTAGAAATTCATTAAAATCTACTGTATATCATAAATGACAAAATAAATTATTGCCAGACAGAGCTTGATGACCAAATCGATTCAGAATTATCAACTTCTATCAAATTTGTAATTCGCCTTCACCCATCTGTAATTGATAAAACATTAATGACGCATTCATATGCACTATTTAGACATAACTCACACTTGCCCAGACATAAATTGCAGTCACCATCAAACCCACACACACACATTTAACTATGAATCACTCATTTTCTCATTTGTATCTTTCTCTAAAAAGATTTACATTTTAAATCAGATTTTAAAACTTACATTTTCCTGTAGCTTTTACCTAATTTTACATGGCCTCTTAACCATTTTCAAAACTTGTCTGTTCATTATTCATTTTGATTTTACAAAAGTGAGCTGTGTTGTTTTTTTGTTCATTATCATTACTTTGCTTCAGCTTTCTTTGGCTGACCGATATCAGAAAGAAAGACATAATTACCATTCCTTACTCTGCTCAACCAGTCTCTCTTTTTTCTTTTCAACAGCCTTCTAAGACTATAGTTTGGACAAAATGTAACAAATTCATTACAATAACTTATTTTATGTATTAGTTCCCTTGTTACTCAATCTTTTCCTTGAATCTACAAAATCTGTCTTCATCTTTAGCCACCACCATGTACTAACGACCTTCAGGAGTTAAAACTATCTTATAGACACATTAGTTCAAAATCAACACTTCTATAATTCTTCTTGCCCATAAGGCAACCAACGTCATGTTCCTGATATAAACTAATACGTTTTGTTACTGTCTCCACAACAAATAATGACAATCACATCATGGTCTCAGCTGGCTCTTGAAAGCACCTTCCCATCAGCTCTTTATCTATAAAACTTCATCAGGATGCTGTCCCTTGGCATAGTTGCAGACACTTGTCCCAATTGAAAACAAGCCATACAGTGAATGTGTTTTTTTTTTTTTTTTTAGTTTTTTCTTCTTTTCTTTTTTTTTCTGGTGAGTGGTATAGAGGAACTGCACTTTCTCTGGGTCAGACTGCCGCAACTCGTCACAGCTCATCTCCCCTCTCAGTGATATGCTGACCCCGGTGGCCTCCAGTAATCAGCGCTCAACTCTCATACCTTTCTAACATAAAACACCTCCAATCAGGAGATGCCCAGTGTTATTGCGTGAGCTTCCCTGTGTTAGGCCGCCCCTGGCCAGGAAGATCGCGCCCGTCGCTGGGTAAGCCACTCGTACACACTGCTACCCGCTCTTTTCCCATCACACAATCTTTGATCGTTTTCTTCAACAAAATCAGTTGTCTTCTGGAGCTTTAGGAAAGGCACATTCAAGAGTCATCAGAGCCTAATAGTGTTCACACATGGAGACAGGTTAATAACAACAGTATTTAATCACTTAAATCCATTAACCATCTTAATAGCAGCAACCTAGCTGCTTAGAAGTTTAGATCACAACCGTACATTCAGTGCACAGTTACTTCTAATGCCGGAGCCATCGGCTCTGTATGGTGGAGACTAAAGTCAGACAAAGAAATCACTGGTTCTAAAATAAACAAGTCAAAAACTGTATTATTTTAGAGACTTCTTTAAAGTCATTCAGTTTTACTTTTAAAGGGACACTCCCCCCATTTGCATTAAGAGGTCCATTGTTAGAAAACCAGTCATACTATTGAATGGTCGTGCAACATTCTCTCATTTTCCCCTGAGACGAGAGAAATCCACTATTTACCTTTTTCACTTCCTCCTACAATGACGCAAAAATCGTCATTTGACGTCATTGTAGGAGGAAGTGTAAAAAGGGGGGATTTCTGTAAAGACTACAAGCACAAGTTCCCACCCTTTCAAACCCGCCCATAGGGGGTTGTACCTAATGCCAGTGCGTTTGATTTCACCGGGAGAAACTTTTCGAAAATATGGAGGAAAATACTGAATTTTCAGACGGATGCATTGGGGAGGATTTTTATTTTGACAAAGTTATGTTAGAAACGGATGTTCTTTGCTAAAACAACAAGCGAGCAAAACATACAAGATATTTAGTTCGTAAACAGAAAAATCATAGGAGATGTGTTTCTTTACAGCAGACGACTATGTCAGTGTGTGTTCTCAGTAGCCACTTGCTGCTAATAGAGTCTAGTCAGAAATAACATTACCACCAGGCAAATGCGTTTAGTGCTGCTAATACTGGTGGTTCCCGACGTTCCTGGCTTTTCGTCGTCATCGTCTGGCAAGGAAAATACTGAAGGAATTGCGTTTTTCAAAAGCGCGGGTCTCTTCAATCCTAAGGGGTCAGGCTCAAAATCTTCGGGCTTGAAATGTAAACTGCACACAGTCAGATTTTTTAGTGCTTCAAGTGTTGTGTCCTCACCGAACTTAGGGTTATTGATAGCCCGTAGCCACTTATTGCACAAGTCCGTATCCTTCGGGAATCTGTGAATACTTACTCCGGGTATTTTCCTTGTTCTTGAACAACATCCCGGTACTATGCAAGTGCACACCATTTTGTCACAAAAACAAGTATTAATTATATAATTGGGTCGCAAAATAACTCTTCACAACAAATTGTGCCAAATAATTTCCAATCGGTAGCATAGAGTAGAGATCAACTATAATCCACATTGATGGGAGGAGTAGTGGGAGTGGCCTGCGGAGCTGAGCATTGCAATGCACTATGGGGATTGTTGTCTACAGTCCACAAGCTCTAAAAAGTTATTTTCTGCCTTTTATAGGCCAAGAAGGACCAAAATGTAAAAAAAAATTATACTATTCTACTACATATATGACCCACTTTCAATACACATTCATGTCTCCACGGGTGGAATGACCCTTTAAACATTTACAATTTGTCCTCTAAATGTATAAATTCTTTCTTTTCATTTCTGTGTCTATAGTTTCCAACTGAAACACTGTGTTTTACAATTAATATCTTATTATCATTTACAACACAGGCTCAGATAACAGCTTTTAGCTGACATTCGAATGAGAGAGAGACTTTTGAGGCATTCAGGATTGGTACATTTGCACTTTCAAAAACCTTCTAACTTCAGACTTCATCTACCATCTTTTTAACTCTAGCCTAGCTTGAGTTATCTTTTCCATAAATTAAATGCATTTTCAATTCAAGCATAATTTTTATAGTTTCCTTTGCCCCTATAGGGAATTTAGACACTAAAAATTTCCACTCAGAATGAGTCTCTGTTGTACTTAAACTGTTTCAGCCAAATCACAAGCTTATCTTTTAAAATAAACACATCAGCTTCTAGTTCTTTCATGGTCAACACGAACACGCTTTTGTTTAATCAAATGCCTTTTTACGCATTTTACATTTAGCAACTGTTACTCCCTCAACACTGCTTCTGCTTAACCTATTTGATCTTTAGAAAACAAATAATTAATATTGAGTCTCAATAACCTTTCAATTTCATCTAAATTTTAGTTGTCAGTTTCTCAATTACCATAGGATAATATCTGACTTCCATATTTTCTCTTCTAGGAGTTTACCAATCTGCAATTAGGATAATCTAAAACCTTTTGCAACCCATTTAACCTTCTTCAGATCTCTCTGTAATTTTCCGTCAACCCTGTATGACCAGATCAAGCTGTTTTTACACAAAAGGACCTTCTAAACCCCCAGGGGAGCTTGAGCTTTACTGTCTTCATGACCCTTGAGTTCAAAGGCTAAATAACCCCTCTGTGCCTTCCTAAAGACAATGGTCTTTTCTTTACAAGTTAACCACACTAAATATTTCAAAGGCTCTTTCTGACCATTTGTTTTACTGTTTGAGTTTCGTACTGTTTGGTCACTATTAGCTTCCGAAATTCATCCCCCGCTTACTCACAGAGCCACTGATAAGTAGTTCTCTGTATTCTTTTACAATCTCAGTTCCCGTTAACTAGATCTAACTGGAATAAAATAGAATACAATTCTAAATTCCCCCTCCCCTCGGGCTTTTACTGTCCTCACTTCCGTGAGGTCGAAAATTCTTTGTTTGTGGCTAAATCATTTCTATGTCTTTCCTGAAGATAATTACCTACACTAAAAGTTCAAAGGCTCTTTACCATTTGTTTCACTTTGTCTGTGTGACACTGTTCTGTTTACTCTCTGCTTTCAAATACATCCCCCATTCACTAATGCAAACAGAGCTACTAATGCAATCTCAGTTGCAAATTGAATTACAATAGCCAAATCATAGTAACATTACTCTATTTTTCTAACCCATATTAACACAGAATTTTTCTTCAAATTTGTATCATTTTGGCACTTTCTTTGTTTGGAGCCAGTCTATGTTTATTGTTTTTTTTCCAATCAGAATCAAACTTTTACAAAAACATAATTTGCAAATATCTTTAAAGTGAGAGCTTCAGCTGCTTACAGCATTTGCTCTCAAACTTTACAAAAACATAATTTGCAAATCTCTTTAAAGTGAGAGCTTCAGCTGCTTACAGCATTTGCTATCTTGTGTCTCACTATTATTTATCAGGACTGTTCAGTTACTCTTCATACAGTATAAAGACATTTAGCATGTCATCAATTTCATTAACACTGGTTTGAAAGCTTGTTCTATCAAATGGTTAATCTGCAGACTGCTCAACTTAATATCATCATTATTCCTCAGTCCCACTTATCTCTACAGTTTTACAGAAATCACAATATTATTCATATCTCAGTCCCTAAATTACACAGACAGCTATCATAGCCTCTTGCACCTTCAACTCTTTGTTATAAAGATATGGCAATCTATTCTTCAATACCATTGTTTTCATAACATTACAATAAAGCACATTCACATCATAATTAACACTGACATGTAGAATTTTCCCATTCTGCTTAATACAACATTCCTTATCTTTATATAATGTTAATCCCTGTTAACCCTCTGGGGTCTGAGGGTTTTTTGGGGCCTTTTTAGATGTTTTAACATGCCCTGACATTTATGCTTATCTCAGCTACTTACAACATACCTTTGGCCAACTCATAAATATGCTGTATTCAGCACAAACTCTGCTACAATAATATGTGAGCAAAATGGAAGTTACATGTTTGCATTTTATAGAAGAAAAATATTATGCGTGGTTAGTAAGTTTTAGGAAAAAAATTGTCAATGCAATGAGCCCATATAACTCAGGCAATCTTTCCTGTAAGATGTCAAAAGCTAACCAAAACTAAGCAAAATATAGTCTGAAAATTCATATGAGTTCTATATAATCAGAAAAAGAATTATATAACACTAAACAACTTACTCCGAACTTGTATCCTCGGCGGGATCAATTCGATCCCGGGAGGGGGCGTGGCGGCCTCAGCTCATTACAAATAATGAAGGGAGAACGAAAAAACGTGCCTCTCCTTGGTTTCAAAAACGGATTACATAAACTAATAATATGTGTTTTTTAATATAAATTACTTCATTTAAAAAAATATAATTCTGGCTTCATAAAGACAAATCTCTCGTTCCTGAGTGACAAGTATTCGCTGAGTTACAGTTCATTTTCGGACGCGTTTCAGAATGGACTTCCCTGACAGAGAGAAGGCAGAACTCGCATCATGTTTATTTTTCTTTATTTGGCGAAAGACACAACACTTTGTTTTTATTGTGAGTATACATAAAAAAAATAGAAACTTAACTGGATCGAATGATGTAAAACACTTAAATGTAAGATCAAAACCAACAGAGTATTTTGAATCTCTTTTGCACTGATAAGAAAAAAAGCGAGCAGATCACGCCGGCGTGATTGCCGACCCCAGAGGGTTAATTATACTCAATGCCTTATTTTTATCTAAAAACTCACTTTTCAGACCATTTCAACTCAATTTGACTTAACAGACGTTCATAAATAGTTCCATGAATTCTATCAATCCCTGCATTCAATGTTCCTTCTACATCCTTTTCCTTTCTTTTCTTTTCGCTCTGCTTCATCTTGATTGTTTGCTTACAATCCACACACACATCTCAGTTCCACTTATCTGATTTACAGAAACCAGAATATCATATTACTCATATCTCAATCCAACAATTCACTGTTTTGTAATTTCCATCAGGAAAAACATTCTATCTTTCGCTACATTCCAGTTCCTTCTCTTTCATCTTCAATTCAACAATTCTTCTTTTATTCTACCTGCTTCTTCAGTTCAACAATTCTGTCTGTTCACAGTTTTACACACACGCTGAACACGATCACAAAAAAACTTTTTTTATACAATTATCCGTTTCCCAATTTCTTGCATGCATTTCTGGTCATAATTCTTTTTTCCCATTTTACAGAAAAACCCAGTATATATATATATATAAAACATTTTTTATTATATTTTATATTTATATAAATTATTATTCAGTTTACGGTGAGATGTCCCATGCCGGCTGTTTTCTATTTCCCAGGATTTACTAAATTGACGCGCGTCTAATAATCTGTGAGACGTCTCTCTTTACAGATGCGACTTTTACCCAAAATCGCCAAGAGCTGAAACAATTATGGCTTTTTAGATTAATATCTGATTAATCCCGATTGATAATCTGTACCGGTCTTTGCCCAAAATAGTTCAACCAATCAACTTGAAACCACTTGATCTGATCTGCAGATCTCAGTTAGTTTCACAAAACGAGTGTTCTAAGCCTGCATACAAATCAGGTTATAGTACTCGTACCATGGAAATCTTCAGCCGCCCTGGTTTACTCACAGTTATACCAAAAATTTCCCCCACAAAACAATAATAATTTGATTGTCTTTTTACCTGAGACGCTCTTACTGCCACCGGTTCTTTTTTCTTAATTCCAGTGGAGTTACCTCCTGGCCCTGATGCGGTCGCCCCTCTCTCTGAAATCTGCGAGGTAGGGCTAAAGCCTGCTGCTTTAGGATGATCAGTCTCCACTGTCTCAGGGCCAAAATGAACTCCATGGAATCCTCACTTCTGACACCAATTGTTGTGGCAAAAACAATATTTAACAAACACAGCATTCCCAGGCAAAAGAGACGTCAAGATCCAAATTGTATTTAAAAGAAAAAGATACTTTTATTCTTGCAAGAATAGTTCCCATTCTAGCCACACAGGCCAGCTGCAGGCTGGGGTGAAACCCCAACCTCACATACCAGTTTGCAGGGCAGAGTGAGACACAGATAGGTGTTTTGCTGGTAGTCTTATAATGTTCTCATCAAAGCATTCTCTAAACACCCACCCCAGAGGGCAGGAACTGAGGAACCCCCATGGTTGCCTCAACCCCTCCCTAGCCTGGGGTCTCATCACCTCTGTTTCAGTGTCACACACACAGCTGTATCAACGTTACAACATAAAGCTCAAAATACAGAACATATGGCATTCATTTGTTATCATTGAGAAAACAAAATAAGAAATAAAAGATTAAAATTGCCACTACAATTCTCCCTGTTTTTCATTCTCTGATAACTAAATAAATACAACAATTTTAAGTAATTTCATCACATTTTCCGTATAACTGATCACTTGAACCTTGTTGAAGGAGCAAGCAAGTAAATATTTTAACTGAAGCAGGGCTAAATGCAGGGTGTCCGCGGAGTCATAAAAAGTCATAAAATGTCTTAAATTTAATAATAAGAATTTTAGGCCATAAAAAATCATAAAAACGTCCGGATTTTCCGTACAAGGTCATAAATTACATTTAGCAACGTCTTAAATTGATATGCTCGTTTATTCATTGGTTCTAGCATTGCCTTTTCCCCTCGAAAATGCGTCAGCGGCATAATATTAAATGCAGCAAAAGCGGAACGAAAAAAATAATTTGAACCGCGCCACACAGACCATATATCCGCTCGGCTCAAAGTCCAAACAGCAGCGCAGCGCGAGCTCACTAGAGCTGATGCGTTTACTCTGATCGGTCTCAGTCACGAGATCCAGTGAGAAACGCTTGAATTCAGTGAAGAACACGTCTCAGTGATTTAAACCGGTTTAAAGGCAGATGAAGCGGCGCTGATTAACTTATTTAAAACTTGACTCTTCTGTGGTTAAACGTGTACTAAGATCGACGGAAAATGAAAAGTTCGATTTTCCAAGCCTATATGGCTAGGAACTACTCTCATTCCGGCGTAAGAATCAAGGAACTGTGCGGCCGTACCATTGGTGTAGCAGGCGTAATGATATGACGAAGCACCTGAAAATAGTCCCCAGCTCGGTAACTTCCAACATGACCGGGGCTAAGTTTGTGTAGTTTTTAGGTGGCAAATTAGGTTTCCTGTGCGATTAGCCATGGTTCTGTGCGTAGTAAAGGGCTGTGATAGTAAGTCGAGGGTAATATCAGCACCAAAGTAAATGTCATCTAAATCGTCTCTCACAAATGTCTCCATGCTACAAGGCGCACGCTCCCTGTGCAAGCAGGTTGTCAAGTTGGTTTGTTGACGGCAAGTGCTTCGTCATATCATTACGCCTGCTACACCCAAGGTACGGCCGCACAGTTCCTTGATTCTTACGCCGGAATGAGAGTAGTTCCTAACCATATAAGCTTGGAAAATCGCAACTTTTCATTTTCCGTCGATCTTAGTACACGGTTTAACTACAGAAGAGTCAAGGTTTAACCCTCTGGGGTCTAAGGTGTGTTTGGGGTCCTTGAGATGTTTTGACATGACCTGATATTTGTATTTTTTTCAGTTGCTTATAAACATATTAATGGCAAAGGTGTAATTACACTATATTTAGCACGAACATGGCTATCATAATATGTGAGCAACATGTATGTACATGTTTGCATTTTTGAGAGAATATTATTTATGCGTGGTTATTCAAAAAACTCAAACTTAAATTGTCTGATATAAGACCACAAACGACCAACTTCACATATTCCCACTATACTTTTGACTAATGGATGTTGTCGGCTAAAGTGTTTACTTTACACACACACACACATACACATACACATACATACATACATACATATATATATATATATATATATATATATATATATATATATATATATATATAAACTACAGAATTGGTTCAGAGTTGGAAACATCTTGAAAAAAGTGTATTTTTCCACAAACTGTGTATGCTTGCAAATTGTATAATATCCAAGGTAAACATTTCTAGTAATTGTGCAGTTAATTCTCATTCGTATTTTCAGAAAGTTTTGGATTCAAATCGCGTTCTTCTTCTGATGTAAATCCAATATTCTCACAGCTAGCATGTCTTCCAAACTCAACGACAGCAGAGGACTGATGAAGTTTGCCGCTTTGTTTTTGAGGTAATGATGAGCGCGTGGTGCGTGGACGATTAGCATGTCAATATCTTTTTCACGTGTGGGTGTGGTCACATTAAAACTAATGAGCAAGCGTTAGAGAAACTGGATATCTTGTTGCTTATATACAAATTTCTTAAACAGAGAATATTTGTTTTCGTTTTGAATCAGATAATTTAAAACTACACACTTAAATGTTTATAAATATATAGAGCTCACAAATGTGTGACATGTATTCGCTGAGTTTTGTTTGTTTAGAGACGTGCTCAAGAAAAAAAAGTTCACGAGACGGAGAGGCAGAAAGCACACCCTGTTTAATTACTTTATTTTACAAAAGCACAACGTTTTGTTTTGATTGTAAGTGGACACATACAAAAGTAGACATCTCACAGATTCTTTTTTCATATTTATTAAGTCTGTATGACCATAAATGACAGAGTATTTTAAGTTTATTTAGCTGCTATGTGAAAAAAATCGTGCAAATGGCGCCGGCGCGATTGCCGACCCCAGAGGGTTAATGTATTTTCATCATGTTGAAAAAGTTTAGTGTGAATAAAATAAAACACTTTGGAGGAGTGGCTAAAAACTCAGAGTCTGAAATAGGCAAAAAATTCACATTCAAACCAAAATATCTGACTTCCTGTTGATCGGAGCTAATGACTGTAAATTAGAAAGTTGTCTGACTCGATGAGAACTATATACGTACTGAGTTTTGTAACTGTAGGTAAAACTAACCCCACCACTTTTGTCAAAAGCATTTTGAAAGTGACACACTTCCTGCTGCCAGTTAGTGGCGCTATAACTTAATTGTGACTCATATAACTTATGAGTCACTCATGTAATGGTGACTCATAATAGTCACATCCATCTGATCGGCCTCTTACAGCAAACACACTGCTGAAGTTTCATCAAAATCAGTTAATGTATTCTGAAGTTATAATACACTTCCTGTGTCCCTTATTCGCCATAAATTTGTTTCTTCACCACGGCCAAACCGTTCAAGACAAAAATCTAAAATCCGTCCGCAACTTATCATCCTCAATGTCTTGCCTTCATGCTGACCGAGTTTGGTGGTAGCGATCGAATTAATTAGGAGGAGTATTTAAAATTTCAGAGGAAGCATTTTCCAAACAACCCATATAAGCCAACTTCCTGTTGGGCTGGCGTAAAACTTGACCAAGGCCCGATGACATCTATATGTGAACTGGGTTTCATATTATTACATGCAAGCGTTTTTGATATATGGACCGTTTTCAGACCCCGTTCAAGGGGGCGCTGTTGAGCCCCCAGCCATGCCCGGGTACCAGCTCCATTCTGTGTCAAAGCTTAGGAGGGAGCAATACTCTCACTTAGGAGGAGCTCACCAGCCAGGTGGGCACATAGATCTTGGGAAACTTTCTCACCAAGATGAAGGCAACCAACATGTAGTGGGCCAACCTCTGCTTGGAAACAGCCTTCCCTTCTGCTGATCTCCGTAACAGACAAGAGCTGGTCTGAGGTCCAGGCTTTACATTCTGAGCACGTATAACCGCAATGTTGCGGACGGACAGAGAAAAGCCAGGGCTGGGTCTGCCTCCTCCAGGGAAGCGCTTGCAGGCTCACCAACTGGTATCGTTGGAGAAGTAGGAACCTTGGGCACATATCCAGCCCGGGGTCTCAGATCTCATTAGAGTTAGCTGGCCCGTATTCCAGGCATGAATCATTGACCGAAACTGTTTCTCTAAAAACAGGATTTTTACCTCACTGCCTGCAGGACTCAAGGGAGGTCTCTGCAGTGCATTAACACCAGAGATAAGTCCAAAGAAGATAAAGAAGGGACGCAAGGCGGATTCAGTCTCCTTGCTCCCCTCAGGAACCAGATATTCAAATTGTGCTTTCCATGGATTTGTATCCACTGCATGATGATGTGCGTTAATACAGAGGCAACAACATTTTGAGGTGGAGGAGACAGCCTTTACTCCGACCATTAGCAGGAAGAAGCACTGTGATCAAACCCCTTTGGGATTTCCTCACGGAGAGAAGACTCAATTCAATGAATAGGTTCCACTTCTAAGGGGGAGCGTGCCTCTTTTAAGGGTGCTCTCACAGAAGTGATGGTCTCTTCGGCGTAAAAAATTGCGGTAGTAACCAGAACCTCCGCGTCCCGTTCTTTTTAGAACCAGACCTGGAACTCTTCAAGGTCTAAACACGGGTGCCATCATGCCCCATTCCTGAGAATGTACTCAGAGGAAGGTGTCAGGAAGGGCTGTCGAGAGGAGAGGTCTGGTTGGACAATGTTGTGTGCAAGAAGGCTCACAGGCTTGTCAGTGGCACGATTGAGCAGGCCAGCAGCAACAAGTGAAATGAAGCAACCTTAGAAGCTTCTGACTCCGAGGAGGAGGTGGCGGGTGAGTTGCAACATGTAAGGGGAGTGTAGCTCAACGGTCGAATGTTGTCTTTTCAGACCAGTACATGCTCGCTGAGCAGCGATGTCTCAAAGCAAGGTGAACTGCAATCAACTTGAGGCAATGGATGCCAATGCAGACAGTGGGCAACCCAAACTTCTGTTACTACACGCCCTTTATACATGGCCCCTCACCCGGTATTGATGGACACTCTACGGATCATTAGCCCGGAGAAGCAAAAGGTCTGTTACGGACTGAGGGTTTGGCAGCAGGCCAGGGTGCTTTCACACGAAGCGTGCCGCTCTACCACGGCCACCTCGGGACTCGGCCGTGAAGTCATTGCTGAGGAGCTCTTCATATGGAGGAAACCGAGCGGCTGCATCTACCATATGCCCCAGGAGCCTCTGAAGAGTTTCAGTGGGACCCTTTCTCACTACTATACAGCACTAACCTTCCACACACTCTTTTTCAGAGATGCGGTGGACCGAATCCAACTCCAAACTAGAAAAGAGATCCTCAGCCCGTACTCTTTCCAAGTTAACCTGAGGACCCAACTGGCAATAAGCACTTGAAGGATAGGACTTTGTACTGACACTTCACACCTTTCGAACGCACAAACACAGGATGGCCTTTGGTGCGGAAGGATAGAGATCTGGAGTACGAACACTGCAGACCAATCTTGGAGACAGAGCATTTGGAAATGCATCTTCTGTGTAAGAAATTGAACAGAGGCTTTCGAAAAAGGGCCTGTCTCAATTAACACAGGACCAAGATGGTCGTGACCCACCTCTCTAGGGTACAATGAAGTACAGGCTTATAGAAGCCGGCCTTCATATCGACTGGAGGGAGCGGCTGCGAACACAAGACAGGGGCTCTGCTCAACACCTCGGTGCGATGAATCATTGAGTTAGGGCGGAAGCCGAGCGAAAAGAAATCACAAGCCGAGTCTGATGGACACCTAGGTGTGATGAATCATTGAGTTTGGGCGGAAGCCGAGCGAAAAGGAATCACAAGCCGAGTCTGATGGACACCTAGGTGTGGTGAACCATTGAGTTTGGGCGGAAGCCGAGCGAAAAGGAATCGCAAGCCGAGTCTGATGGTATAGTTTGGGGCCATCTGGACCGGTTGGGAAACATTTTTACCAGGCCAGGGGACCACAGACGTACCTGAGGTGGGGCAGTGAGGTGGAGGACAGGGACCCGGCTCGAAAGGCCCGAAGGCAGCCCGAAGCAGGGTCTGAGTGTGGTGCAGAACACTTAACTGTCTCCACGAGACGGCCAGGGATGCGTGAGAATGCGAATGACCGGGTCCTTGAACTGCACCCAGCTGCCGTGTTGGCGAACAAGAGGGGGCTGTAGGGTGCAAGGCTTCAGGGTCCCACACCGCCAGACTCTTTGAGGTGTGGATACCGCTTGCTCCGCTTTTTTTGGAAGTGTACATTGGCTTGTTTTAACAATTTGAAATGTTAACAATGATTTTTTGTCATTGTAGGGTGATTGTGTTCACACACTGCCAAGACTAATATATGTCAAAACACAATATAAAAGTGGATTTTGCACAATTTTTAAATTTTTTCAATCAGGAAGGTATATGAAATGTACAAATTTGTGTGAATTCTAATACATTTAACAGTATAACTTCTATAACGGTTCTATATATACAATAGCGAGTACATAGTGAACAACTAAAATATTTACATTTAATCATTTAGCACAGTGCTTCACAATCTTTTTTCAAAAACAAATGTCAGCCAAGTACTCCCTGACCAGCCCCAATCATTTGAGATAGAAATAAAAGCTATGACTACGATATAGGAGTAATGTGCCATCATTATGAGATTTATTAAACATTGTAAATGAAAAACATTTGCAATGAAAAACATTTGTAATAATAAACATTTGCAATAATAAACAATGTATCATTACCGAAAACCGATCATGCAGTTTAAGTACCCCTTGATTGGCCCCAAACATGTTTGTATATATATTATTTATATAGGTTTATTTTATCAGTGTGTATATATACAGTATATGATGTGTATAACATTTTAGCTTTAAAACACTTGTAATAATAAACAACAAACTAAGTTGCACTTATAATTTAGTGCGAAACATGTACGTGTGCTTCACTGAGGATCTTGGTCATTGTTCGGATCTTTTTAGTTTTCAGCCATCCGAATGGGCTAGTGACAGGCAGCACACATGGCACTACTCGTGTTTGTCATTAGTCTTGTATTTTTGTTTTATTTAAACAATTGACCACAGGTCATAAACCTGAAATAAGAAATAAACCAGTGTTACAAATATATCCATTGAATATATAATGCAAAATAAACAAACATGAAGTAGTTCAAATAAAATAACTAGATCTATTTCTTCTGTAAATAAGAATACACTATCATATAATCTCCTATACAGTCTTATACAGCTGCGTCAGAACACCGCAGAAACTACATTTCCCATCATGCATAGCAGCGCTCCTGCGCAGAGTAACGTTATCACACGAGTCAGCAGGCAAAGTGCATTAATCATTATAACACAATTCAATGTTTTACCAAATGAATGCATCTCCGTCGCTTACCACACAACCGTCTGCTACATTAGTTTAATTATCCGGTGTTCGAACATATCGCAAACCGAGAGAACTGAACAGTTCACGCGCTAGCTTAACTACAAATTAAGTCTCTCAGCACGGACTAAGCGTCAGCACGGACTAAGCGCAGCCAATGTCGACAATTACACAAGTACACAACTTTAAACATTCCTAAATTAAAGTACATCAGATCGTAGCTCAATGGTAAACTTTTCAAAAGGTTCTAAATTCGCTACATACCAACGGGCTGTGTGCTCCTGATGATGGGTTGTCAACAACAATAGACGCTACTCTACGTTTTATTTATGAAGCTTACGGCGCAACTGCGCATGCTCATACCCAAATGACCATAACGCAACAAACTGATCATTATGAAATAAATATAATTTGCTTAAATAAATTTTACTGGTCCCAATATTTTAAGCAGACTTTTTTATAACCATGAATTTTACCAATATATTTTTCAAGTGACCCAAAGAACCGAACAGTCATCCTCGGTGGCAGGGAGGACACAGCAGTGATCAGACTTTTTTCCAGGCCCTGTCTGTTTCTCTGCTTTGTTTTGATCACAGTCATTGCAGAAAATGAGGCCTCGCACAAATATGTGGATCCAAATGGCAGTAGCTGCTGCAAAGCTTTTTCTCCCAGCTCAGGGTACTCCTTTTTTACACACACCCTAAACTGCGTTAGAGTGGAGTTTTCATATTTCATCCGTAGGCCATAGTCAGATGACACATCCAAGAGTTTTTCCTGGTGACAGAGAGGGATCTTGTTTCTGCTTTCTTCTGACAAAAGAAATGGATTTCTCACCCAACTAGTAGGTAGTTCCAACAGCCTGTTCAGTATCCTCCATCGAGATAGCCAGCGCACTTCTGTGTGTAGCAGCAGTTGTGTGTTCAGCTCCCATGTCCTCACAAAGGCGGTGAAACAGTCGTGCATTGAGTGGCCTTGACTTAATAAAGTTAATCACTTTAATGCTATCATTCAAAACGTCATGCAACACAGGACTTATATTTTTGGATGCCAGTGCTTCCCTGTGTATGACACAGTGATTCCACTGCACTTCTGGATGTTTATTTCTAATACGCGTCATGAGCCCTTTAACACGGCCTGTGATTGATGCAGCTCCGTCAGTGCAAACACTCTTGCAGTTTCTCCAGTCCAGCTCGTTTTCAATGAAGAAATTATCCTCAACATTAAAAAGGTCCTCTCCTGTTGTTTTCCCCTCTAAGCTATTGCAGAAAAGTACATTTTCATAAATGTCGTCGATATCCACATACCTCACAAAAGCAACAAGCTGTGCCTCAAGCCAGAGTGAAAATGCTTCGCCAAGTTTTCCCACAAGTTGTTCAACAATATCTGCTCCCATTCTTTCTATTCTGCGGAAAGCGGTGTCATTAGACAAAGGCACCGTTTTTAATTTATCCGCGGCATCTTTGTCCAGCATTGTCTCAGCTAATACAACAGCGGCTGGGAGTAACAGGTCCTCAGCGATCGTGAACGTTTTTGTTTGCTTTAGCCACGAGCAGTGACACCGCATATGTAGTGCTTTGGCTGATGTTGTGGAGACTTTTCGCATTGTTTCCTGCGATGATCTAAACTCAGCAAGTTTTCTCTTGAAAATACACACTGACCCACTCTGTGGTCACCTCCCTGGTCAGAGTTCTGGCCGCTGGAAGTTTTTCAAGAAAGTAGTCCTGGTTAGTTTCTGGGGCCACAAAACTGTGCGTTTTTACGTGAAAAAATTATTTGCGTTTCAAAGCTTGATTAATTTACATCACAAAAAACACGCCACACAAAATTCATACCTCAGTTTTAATCGGCACTATTTTCTTTCCATTTCTATCAATCCGCGCTGCTGTCGACGTCCACAGTGCGGACCCACAGTGTGTATGCACTATAGTGCTAGTAAGGATTGCATACAACTTCATGTCTTAAATGGGCGAACTAACCCTTTAACCAGGATTTGATTCAAATGTCTGTTTCCAGTAAAGCAACTGGCTCCCCGCTCGGTGTTATTCAAATTCTTCTTCTCTGATTTAGGTAACGTTAGTTTACAATCACATTTAAAATAGAAACATTTTATATGAAAATGTGGTTTACATAAACATTTTATTAAACTTATTTTCGTATGATATTTTTAGTAATCATGGATGATTTTGTATATCTTTTAAATTAATTGTAATTAATTAATCATTTAAATTAATAAATTATAATTTAATTTTTTTATAAATCTCACGTACCCCCTACAGTACCGCAACGTACCCCCATTTGAGAATCACTGATTTAGCAGACACTTTTAACCAAAGTGACTTACAACTTAGGAGAACAATAGAAGCAATCAGACCAGCAAGAGGGCAACTGTATACAAGTGCTGTAACAAGTCTCAGTTAGTCTAGCACAGAACACATCAAAAGGTTTAGAATAAATATTTAGAAAAGAATAGGCAAGTTCTAGTATTAATTGGTCAGGTGCTAACGAAAAAGATGTGTTTTTAGACATTTTATGAAAATGGCTAAAGACTCAGCTGCACGAATTGAGATAGGCAGGTTATTTCAACAGCTGGGAACAGTCCAGGAAAAGGTCCATGAGAGTGATTTTGTGCCTCTTTGGGATGGCACCACGAGGCGTCGTTCACATGCAGAGTAGAGTGCAAGCTTCTGGAGGGCGCATAAGTCTGCGCATAAGAACTCACATATAGTGAGTTCTTCATTTTCACTGTAATTAACAAAGTGCTATTGTTTATTAAGCTCATTTGTAACAAGTTAAATAATGCGTTGGTAACAACGTACTCATTGTAAAAAGTCCTCAATTTAAATTAAAGCTTCAGTAGGTAACATTTGAATTTTTTTTTTTGCATATTTGTTAAAACTGTCATTATGTCCTGACAGTAGAATATGCGACAGATAATCTGTGAAAAAAGCAAGCTCCTCTGGCTCCTCCCAGTGGTCCTATTGCCATTTTCAGAAATGCACCGCTCCCGTCAGAAACAACCAATCAGAGCCAGGAGGATTGTCTTAGCAGTGTCAATCAAGCTCGTGTACGCGCTGATCACACCCCTCTCTTGTACAGCGCGTACTGTCGTTCAAAATCAAGATTGCCGGTGTGCCGCAGCTGTGCTAATGTTGGACAAACAAACAAAACTGCCAATTTCTCGAGTGGCACCTGCTCATACAACAAAGAAACGGAAAAAGACCGATGACGATAAACAAGCGAAAAAGAAAGAATTAGACAGAGCCCAAATAAAACGAAGGTAAACATCGGAGCGGCTTTTCAGAGGTGGAGGGAGCTAACGTTACGTGTCCTGAAAGGATTAAAAACCGATGCAGAGTTAGCCATATTTCTGCTTGACAAGTAAGTATCCCTGCTTGATTTGTTTCATTGTATAAGAACTACACGCTGTGTGGGTGAATTCCTCGTCGTGGCCCATTGACTCGGTGTCAAAACTAGCCGCATAACATACAGATAAAATGTCACGCACTGTGCAAAGCAACAATTAAAACCTGCTAAGTCACTGGCTTGTCATGTTGCTGAAATAATGTACTAGCAAACCTTATCTAGCATTACATATCACTAGAATAATTACTTGCATACTGTAACGTCAGTTACTGTTATTATCTTAGCTATTTATAACTTAGAAAGAGTGCAACGTTATAAAGTTACATTACATGTATTGAAAAATACGTAATGATTTGAGGACCAAGTTTGTAGTCAAAGTATGGGCAGGCCATAGTCAATGTAAAGCATATTGTTGATGTTTCGTCCCTACCAGTGAATGCAGTGCCGCTGCTAGTCATTTTGGTGCCCTAGGCATAATTGCATAATTCCTTTATGATGCGCTTTACCCCGAGAAACTTTGGCGGCGGGGATGATATTACATGCGCTTTGTAAAGCACACGCGCGGTCTCTTGCTCTCTCTCCCTCTCTGCCGTGCACGCGCTACGCGGTTTGGAGCACAGTCTCTGACTCGCGGGCGCGCTCGCTCTAGATTCCGGAGATTTTAACTAGTTCGCCTGCATCAGTGAGCCGCTATCAATATGCGGGAGACTGTTAATAAGTTGTTAAAAAACATTGTCTTACTCTTTATATATATGAGCTAATTAAACAACAATAATAATTACAGTTGATTACAGTGACAATGAATGAAGAACTCTAAATTAGTCTATTAATGAAGTAATATTTATAAAATATTTATTATCTACAATAATTTGCTAATTATTTGTAAGTACTTTATAACGCTACAATTATTATAAAGTGTTACCATAATACTCTTCTTCGGGGGGACGGGGAGAAGTAAACCTTTATGAAATGTTTATGTTTGCAGACTTAAACTTAAACTTTTTTTATTGAGATTAAAATCATGTCACATCTGTGTTCTAATGTTATCTTTGTCTTCCAATAGTTTGAAGAGCAATGGCTATGTAGGGAAGCTTTTCAACACGCGACATGGTTTTCTGTGCCATTTTCCACTTGGGAGTTATCAGAGGGATGGAAATTTCTATGCTCTGGTTCCACAACCATGTCTCTGAAGACACTTCACCGTGATTCAGTCTTCAGTGCTTAAGTTTCTCTAGTTCATATTTCAAGCTTTGATTTGAGTGGCCAACTCATGCAAAACATTTAATCAAGTGGCACAGAGATGGTTATTGGTAGTAATTTTATTCAGTTGTTCTGCAGTGGGATATTTTTAGTTTAAAAAAAGTTCTAAATTGTATTAGACATTAAATTTGATGATAGTTTGATGTGAGCGAGTGGATTACATTAAAGGGATAGTTCACTTTAAAATTAAAATTCTGTCATCATTTACTCACCCTCAAGTTGTTTCAAACCTGTATTAATTTATTTCTTCTGCTGAACACAAAGAAAGATATTTTGAAGAATGTCAGTAACCAAACAGTAGTCTGTACCCATTGACTTCCATAGTAGGAAAAAAAAATACTATGGAAGTCAATGGGTACAGACTACTGTTTGGTTACTGACATTCTTCAAAATATCTTTCTTTGTGTTCAGTAGAATAAATAAATTAATACAGGTTTGAAACAACTTGAGGGTGAGTAAATGATGACAGAATTTTAATTTTAAAGTGAACTATCCCTTTAACACCTGCAGTATATGTAATGTACATTTGCAGTAAAATACAACGTACTCTGCACAGTCAATACTAAGAACCCAAATCTATAATGTCCTTTTTATATATAAATAATATAACTGTAATTCTTAATTTTTATTTTCACTCTGAGTGCTACAGACTGTACTTATATCTCTCACAGCCTTGTTTTCTTTCACATTAAAAAATAAAATATAGCATCAACCTTTCTCTATCGCACATCATTTAAGTTTTAGTCATGCGAAGAACATGTTGTGTCCGTTCACATGATTGATGGGGCAAAAAAAATAGAAGGCGGACTTTCTTTTGATTGTTTTCCGGCCTTGAAACAGAATGAAGTGAGTAATGTGTCCGATGTAACCAAGCGGAGATGGATGGCCTGGATATTCGCCCGGACATACACTTCGCAAACATCCCAAGATCATTGAAAGTGTGTTCCAGGCATTTTCATTCGGGTAAGTGTATAAACTTAGCAAATGATTATGTGTTCTTTTCCCGAGAAAAGTAGTCATATGTCCCTTTGCATTTTCTAACTTGGCACTATTCTGTCGACTTTGCCGAAGTTAGGCTAGTACAAAAAAAGTGCGCTGAATGAATGTGATCAAAACAAAGCGAGACACTCAGATATTCCGAGGTGTAAACCAGCAT
Organism: Phoxinus phoxinus; assembly: GCF_949152265.1. NCBI lineage: Eukaryota > Metazoa > Chordata > Actinopteri > Cypriniformes > Leuciscidae > Phoxinus > Phoxinus phoxinus. The sequence goes on along the minus strand of NC_136884.1, from coordinate 34,423,466 downwards.
GTACTAGAGAGCTTTTTTTGATCACTGTGACTGAAGCATGAGAAATTCTCTTATAACACTTGCAAGTATGTTTGCTACATGAGATCATTTGGAACTGAAGCGTAAAGTATGTATATATATATGTGTGTGTGTGTGTGTGTGTGTGTGTGTGTGTGTGTGTGTGTGTGTGTGTGTGTGTGTGTGTGTAGTATTCCCACTGTTGATTGCAATACAGGTGCTGGTCATATAATTAGAATATCATGAAAAAGTAATTCAGTAAAAAGTGAAACTTGTATATTATATTCATTCATTACACACAGACTGATATATTTCAAATGTTTATTTATTTTAATCCCAAATTCAGTATCTCAGAAAATTTGAATATTACTTAAGACCAATACAAAAAAAAAGGATTTTTAGAAATACTGGCCAACTGAAAAGTATGAACATGTACAGCACTCCACTCAATACTTAGTTGCGGCTCCTTTTGCCTGAATTACTGCAGCAATGCGGCATGGCATGGAGTCGATCAGTCTGTGGCACTGCTCAGGTATTATGAGAGCCCAGGTTGCTTTGATAGTGGCATTCAGCTCTTCTGCATTGTTGGGTCTGGCGTATCGCATCTTCCTCTTCACAATACCCCATAGATTTTCTATAGGGTTAAGGTCAGGCGAGTTTGCTGGCCAATTAAAGGGATACTATGCAGCTCAAGTGTTAGACTACTTTATAATAATAAAGTAGCCTACCGTGTTTGACGTTTTTACATGATTGCAGCTAAATCACAAGTAATTAGCGTATAGTCAACCCGTTCTCATCTCATGGCGTCATATAAGGCCGTTTTATCACGTCCCTCTGCGTTTTTCTGCTCACGCATATAGTACCATTTTGCGTATAGATGACACGCACATGGCTTTCAACCAACTTCAATGTAAAACCATCCGCGATGTTATTACACGCTCAGGGCTTCGCCAGTCATCAATTCACCTCAACATTGACCGACTGCACAGACTAAAGACGTTTTCAGCAACAACGACTTATAACCATACCTATACTAAATTGTTCATGGTTCATTTTCCTACTTTTATGTATTATAATTTTTTTTTCCAAATACACAAACTTCCAATACCTTAATAACAGTGATGTAATATTAATCCCAAGCAAAATAAAATATATTGTCCATATTAATAGGCATAATAAAGTCGATATTTTTTAATTGAACATTGTTTTGAAATGTAAATATAAAAGAAAAGAAAAATAACATGTATTGTCGACTCTACACTGTCTACTATTGGAAAGTCATAAAATGTACGGACGATTTTTACAAAACGTTATTAAAATAATGTTTTCGGTACGTTCATATAACATTATTAACGTTCTTGTCTTTATGACGTTATTTGTGATTGCTGAACGTTCTCATAACGTTGATAGAAAACGTTCTTAGAACAACATTCTCAGAACGTCCTTATAATGTTATTAGTATTTTCTGAATGTTATATTTAGGCTATCATAAAACGTTCTGGGAATGTTATTTGCTGAACATTCTCACAATGTTAAGTACACTTGTTAACAAATGTGCGCTTCTTAACCCCCTGGGGTCTGAGGGGTTTTTGGGGCCCTTGAGAGGTTTTGACATGCCCTGACATTTGTGCTTATTTCAGCTACTTACAACATACCTTTGGCCAACACATAATTCTGCTGTATTGCAGCACAAACTCTGCTACAATAATATGTGAGCAAAATGGAAGTTACATGTTTGCATTTTATAGAAAAAAAATATTATCCGTGGTTAGTAAGTTTTGGGAAAAAATTTGTCACTGCAATGAGCTCATATAACTCATACTGAATAGTTTGGCACAAGACTTTTGAAATACCATTCTTGTAGGCTAGAATGTTTACTACAAAATGATGTGAAAATCATTCTGATCACTCTTTCACAAAACAACAATATAATGATTTAAACTTTGCAAGTCAGTTTTTGTGCCAGTACTGCTTTATGCGTAGGGGTGTTGATGGCCATGAATATGAATGAGGGGAGACAATAGACACTCCCCCAATGGCTAATGCCCCCATCACGGTGCTGTGGGGCCGAGAGGAGAATCTGAGAATGAGAGGACATTCAAAGGTTTTGTTTTTTAATCTGTTTTTATTGTAATTCCTCTATGTGGAGGAACTAAATGTTGTGCCTCACAAGACCACAGTGCTACCGTACATATATAAACATATAGTACCAGTCAAACGTTTGGACACATTACCATTTTTAATATTTTTAATATTTTTGGAAGAAGGCTGCATTTATTTGATAAAAAATACAGAAACAACAGTAATATTGTGAAATATTATTACAATTTAAAATAATGATTTTCTATTTTAATATACTTTAAAATATAATTTATTTCTTTGATCAAAGCTGAATTTTCAGCATCCTTACTCCAGTCTTCAGTGTCACATGATCCTTCAGAAATCATTCTAATATGATTTGATAATCAGGTATTATCAATGTTGGAAAAACAGTTATTATTATTATTATTATTAAAAAGAAAAGCATTTATTCAAAATAGAAATCTTTCCTAACAATATAACTTAACACATCCTTTAAAAAAAAGAAAGAAAGGTAGTGTACTGTTACAAACAGACTCATGGGCGAATGTGAGTAAACAGAGGTCACTTGCGGTCCAGTTTCCCGGGCAGGAATCACGCAGTCTGTGCAACCATGTCAACATCAGTCTCGGTTTTCCATGACAGGGTGGACTTGGACCTGTTGCTTGTTTGCCATGGCTCTCTTCGGGACCGGTGCTTGGACATGTTCATTGTCACATCTGTTGATAACACAATCAAAGGAACTGTATTATTATCGCTATCAATCACTAATGGCCATGGATTAAGAAAAAGACAACCGATTTTGTAATTTCACACAAGAATAGGTAGGCCCTACTTGTATATTATGACAAGTATATTATGTATATTGTAAACACAATTACATTTCATCAGTAAAATATTGCGTCTGTGCACTTACCATCATTCTCGATTGAGAACTGAACGACACCTGCGTGTCCCTCTGCTGCAGAAGGAGAGCGTGATGCAAACACATTCCTAAAAAAATAAAAACAACTGTGTTAGCATATACATTATCCAAAGATGGGCGATTAATGGGTATGGACGCACAATGCATGTAGTCTATATATCTGTTGATGGGCCATAGGACGGAGAAATATCTATTTATGGGCCATAGATCACGAGCTGTTGATGGCCATTATCTGCGCACGCATTTCGAGCATTTCAAACATTTACACCTGTATTCACAATCATCTGTGGCAATATTTTAGCGTGTGTCATAGGCTAACCAAAACTGAACATTTATATATAAAAATATGTCTAGTATTTAGACAGTATCACATTTTACCGGAGGCTGAAATATATTTGCACAAAATCATATTTACACCTAAGCAGATATTCGCAAAAGTCAGTATTTTTAGCATGATAATCAGTGTCATAAGCTAATCAAAACGGATTGAAATATAATACAAATATGTTTAGAGAGTAATATCACATTGAAACACGACCATATACGAATGTTAGGGATATTGTAAGGCAATCTTTCCTGTAAGATGTCAAAAGCTAACCAAAACTAAGCAAAATATACTCTGAAAATTCACATAAGTTCTATATAATCAGAAAAGAATTATATAAACACTAAACAACTTACTCGAACTTGTATCCTCTGTGGGATCAATTCGCTCTTGAAAATGCAGCCGTTCTCCGTCTGAGATGCAACCGTTTCTCTGAGGAAAAGGTGAACTCTTCCTCGCTGTCCATAATCATCTGGAGGACGACTTTACCGGAGAAGCGTGCCATCCTCAAAACGCGATGAACTATCCGTGAATCTGACGAGAAACTGCGTGTTTTCATCATGGCATTGATCGGAGGGCGTGTGCGATGCGTATAGATCACCTCAACTATTAGCATGTGAATAGCGCCGGGGGGCGTGGCGGCATCAGCTCATTAAAAATAATGAAGAGAGAACGAAAAACTGCGCCTCTCCTTGGTTTCAAACGGATTACATAAACTAAGAATATGTGTTTTTTCATATAAATTACTTCATTTAAAAGAAGAGAATTCTAGCTTCATAAAGAAAAATGTCTCGTTCCTGAGTGACAAGTATTCGCTGAGTTACAGTTCATTTTCGGACGCGTTTCAGAATGGACTTCCCTGACAGAGAGAAGGCAGAACTCGCATCATGTTTATTTTTCTTTATTTGGCGAAAGGCACAACACTTTGTTTTTATTGTGAGTATACATAAAAAAAATAGAAACTTAACTGGATCGAATGATGTAAAACACTTAAATGTAAGATCAACACCAACAAAGTATTTTGAATCTCTTTTGCACTGATAAGAAAAAAAGCGACCAGATCACGCCGGCGTGATTGCCGACCCCAGGGGGTTAACATTAGTTTACAATCACTAGATTTGTATATAAGTTGCATTTGAACCAGATTTGAACTGGAGTTACCATGGATCAAGAAGAAGCAACGCAGCCAGGAGCAAGCCAAGCAGGTAGTCTTGAAGGCCGACAGAAACCTCTTTGGTCACATGATCTTGCTGGCACAGAGCCAACAACTACACATGAGTGATGTCTTGGCTCATCCTCTGGGACCTCTGCCTTGGGCCCTAGCTAACGGGGATTGGTCTCTACGCAAGACAAACAAGGCAGTTTGGCCAGAGAGTTGGAGAAGAGCGTGTCCCCAGCTGAGGATATCCCAGAGCCATCAAAACCGTCATTGATGGAATGAGCCTGTTACAGAAACTGAAGGGCCAAGACAATACCTTTGCGCAGTTGGCTGTCACAGCTCTGGACAAGGTGCTGCACAAAGGGGGGAAGAGAGCCAGCGTATAGATGTTATCTTTGATGTGTACAAGGACATGTCAATCAAAGATGCTGATCAGAGAGGCACAGACACAGGAATTCAGTTCAAGAACATTGTGTCAGGCCACAAGATCCAGCAATTGGAGGAGATTGCTCTCCAGCGCTACCAACAAGACAAGCCTGATCGCCTACTTAGTGGAAGAATGGAAAGAGCCCAAACACAGAGAGAAGCTCCAAGACAAGACTCTGTACCTCACATGTGGCGAAGACTGCTTCAAGCTGGATAAAGAGCTCTGGGAAGAGCTGAAATCATCACAGGAGGAAGCGGATACGTGCATGCTCTTCATGCAGCAGAGTCAGGCTACAAAGCGGTGATCATCACAGCTGACGACACAGATGTTCTGGTTCTGGCCTTCAGCAGAGATATCCCATGCCCACTGTTCCAGAAGAGCGGCACCCAGAACAGAATGAGGTACATTGACATATCCAAATTGCACCAGTCTCTCGGCAGCAGTTCCGCAGATGCCTTGCTCGGAATGCATGCCTTCACTGGCTGCGATACTGTCAGTGCATTTGCGGGACGTGGCAAAGTGGGTGCCCTGAATCAGCACCCACTTTGAAATCACAGGAATATTGCAGAGAAGCCTTCCTGGAGCTCGGTCGGTCATGGGCTGTGTCTGATGAGCTGTTCGAGAAGCTGCAGGCAACCACCTGTAAGATGTATGTGCCATCAACCAGCACTGCAGAGGTCAACGCTCTTCTCTACCAACTATTCTGTGTCAGGCGAGGAGAGGTTGAATCCAGCCAGCTTCCTCCATGCGAAGATTGCCTCCTCATGCACGCCATCCGAGCCAACTACCAGGCTGCTATCTGGAGGCGGTCTCTGCAAACCATGCCGGCTGTGCCGAGTCCCGAGGAGCATGGGTGCAACACAGATGAAGATGGGCAGCTGACAATCCAGTGGATGCGAGGCACCCCAGCACCTGATGCCGTCCTGCAGCTATTATCCTGCAAGTGCACCAGGTCATGCAAGCTACCTGATTGCATGTGCCTCGCCAACAGCCTGAGGTGCACCAACCTGTGCAAGCTGCAAACCTGTACTAATCAACCTTGTGAGGAGGAGCCCGCTCCACAGCTGTCAGAGTCTGATACCGAAGACGATGATGACTAGTACTTTATTGAAATTTTGTGATGATTTTGTAATGACCATTGTTTTCACCATACATTAAACATTGTGGTTTTTCTAATCTTTGACTGGCTCATCAATCATCGTCTCAATGCTCTTTCATGATATTGTGGTATTGCGGTTTGACATGCTATTACTCCCAAATTTAGCCATCTATTTTGGAATTATTGCCTTTATCTCATTATTTCACTAATTTAGAACCTACTTTATTTGTGATGAATGAACCACTTGATAAATTATCAATTGGATGAACCAGATTATTTCCATGGAAGGAACTTTTACTATTTCTTTCACTGACAGGGGTCAGTCACTTCAAGCAGTCATAACCACTACTAAGCTGCAAGTTGGCAAGGGTTATCATGTCAAAACATTATCTAGGGGTGCATAGGATTAAAAAAATTGTAACTAGAATTTGCCCACCCAGATGGTACCAATACGTGAAATTTTGGGTCTTGGCCCAAGGACTATTATGTTTCCTCTATGATTAGATTGCCTACACCTAAGGAGGTCATTGTTTTCCATTATTTATCTTTCAAGAGGAGTCTATTTGCCATGTTCAACACCATTATCGTCTGTGAGAGACGCTCGGCTTAACCACCTCCAATGCAACCCACCCGCGTTTTACAGGACGCAGTTGGACTTTGCTAGCCAATCCAAGTGCGTAATATCAGACGCTTTCAGCATCAGTAGCGTGCGTAGGCTACAATTTAGTTTAGTTTTAAATTCGCCTGTGGTAGCCTATTCAATTTAAATGAAGTTTTATGTAACAAAGTTCGGGAGGAGCATGTTCAGGTAATCATCCAATCAGCACAAGAAGGAGCCAGTATAAATAAAGCCTTTCCTTACCTCCTGTCTCATGACTAATTTCTCAGCATCCCACCTCCACCCCTTCACACCACATTCGGCTGGGTCCGTTCATAGATACCTATGATCTCTAAAGTTATGGGGGGAGTACTCTGGGGTCGGGCCGAATTCTGAGCTCGGAGCCCTCCCCCCGGACAGCAAGCCAAATATGCATTATAATATTACATCAGATTTCATTAACATGTAAACTCGTGAAACGTGAATGTGCGCTAGATATCCTTACTAAAACACGACAATATATAGGTTCCATCATCCCTTAATTGCCCGCAGGAGTATATTGGCCGAATTCAACACACACCCTTTATCGTGTGTGAGAGACGCTCATGGCTTTCAACCATCAATGCAACCCAAAGGCGTTTTACAGGACGCAGTGGGACTTTGCTGGCCAATCAAGTGCGTGACAGCAGACGCTTTCAGCAACAGCAATGTGCCGAAAATTTGCTTTTGTTTTGAATTAACCTGTAGAATAGCCTACTTTATATAAGCCTGGATATGATATTGGTAGGCCTAATTAAACAGGGCAATATGTGACATAGGCTCCATCATCCCTTAATAGCCCGCAGAGGAGTATGTGCAACACGCACCCTTTATCGTGTGTGAGAGACGCTCGTGGCTTTCAACCAACTTCACTGTAAAACCATCCAACTCGTCACATATGGACGCTTGGCCAGGACTGGCGTCACTTCTTAACGCATTGGGTTAGTATACCTTTGGCTTCATTTTCCAACATGCAGGGTAGTCCGATAGACTTCTATAGAACTCTGAACCGGAGCCTGCAGCGTTGAAATTTGACATATTGGGTATAGTACACCACAACACGTCATCTGCTGTGTATGGGACGTGACTACAATAAATACAAATAAAAAGGAATAGGCTACAATAAATTATCTATGCCAGGACTAGTCAAATGGTGGCCCCCAGATAATCTTTATCCAACTGGTTTTTGATGTTTAAAAACCCTCGCAATCTGATATCAAAGTGTCTTCTGCGCAAAGGTTTAGCGCGTTCATAGGCAACTGCATCCATCGCTGAGTTTATCAATACACGTGGTGTGCAACCGCATTCAGCGGTGAGATTAACAACGCTCAACTGCAGGTAAAACAACATTCAAAGGTGAGTTTAACAACGGTGATACATAGGTTACACTGCTTTAGAGCATGCTGGATAACGTTATCGGAGGTTTGTTTATGTTAATATGTAATATGCTACGATTGTGTTGAATTAATCAAAGTTTTTTTTATATATTTTTTATATTTATTAAATCCTCTAAAATAATTAATAAAGCTGTATGGGGCGATAAATTATGACGTCACGGTATGGGGCGTTCCCAAGGTACATTGCGATTTTCCACTCGGTAAGTAGAAGAGTTAATTGATAGAGATGGATACTATTCTTAGGCCACATTTACACATAGCCGGGTATTTAGAGAAACGAATATTTCTCCCCCTCCGTTTTCAATAATAACATCGTGCACACAACCCGCATAAATACGCCGTTGAGCGCCTTTATAACTATGCTAAACCTATGGGCGGCAGTGTAGGGAGAAGGATAAAGCCATGCAAGCCAATCAGAATCCTCAGAATCGACAAGAGAGAACCTAAAACCCCGTTTCTCCCAGTTGACACGACAACATATAACCGGCGTTTTCAGAAATCTCCACTTTGGCCGGAGTTTTTAGAAATGATCGTTTTCTGGGATAAAAACGGCGTTTTCGTGTAAATGACAGGCCAAAACGCAGAGAAATATCTGCGTTTTCCCATCGTGTAAACGGGGCCTTAAATTTACACATCAAAAACTGTTGAATCGGGACAATAAGTTGTGTTTAGAACATTTAGATGTGTAAGGTGGCCATTTCTTATGACTGTAAATGATATAAGACATTATTAAAAATATAGCTTGCTGCACCAAATGTGCAGGCTAACAAAGTTAGCTAATTGAATTCAAGTTCATTTTTGTTGCATATAATCATGTAAGGTACAATCATATGGGAATGTAATATGTTCAGTATTATATTAGCCCACAACTATTATCTAACATTATACGTAAATGTTCAGATAAAGAACAGTGTTTCCAGATTGGTTTGTTTTATAGCCTAATTCGCCTTTGGCTAAGCCACGCCCTAGAATGTAGATTGACCAATCACAGCGCAGCCAAGAACGAGCTCCCACAGAGGGTCCGACACTTTTTCACAGCGCTCCATTGACTTCAACGTAGGAGGCTCATATTTTTGGTCTCGGCAGGCTATTACGTCGTCGTTTTATAAAAAATATGGTTAAACGTTGTGCCTGGGGCATTTGTAACACAGATACGCGTTTCCCAGAGAGGTTGGAGGGGGGTGTCCGTTTTTACCCCTTCCCAAAACCGAAGTTAAATACTGACAAGTGTCGTCTTTGGATTAAACTGTGTGGACGTCCTCAGTCAGCGAAACCCCTCAAGGATCAACAATCTCACTTTTGCTCTAAGATACATTTACCTTTTAACCTTACTGTTAATTTATACTAGTTAGACAGTTTAATGCTGTTTTATATTATGATTTCGGTTCTCTGCCCTAATTGTTGATACGCTAGCACACGCTGCTAATAAATACAACTTTATACTCGTGTAGTCCGTTTGCTTTGTAAATAATAACGATTATAGAAGTGAATAGAGACCTACCCAGCTTTGCATGAACAGTGTTTCTCCTGATATTGTTAGTCCCAGCCTCTGTCTCGATTAGGATATGCGGTGGTTCATTTTTTGACTGTGACCGTTATGCTTTTGCCTTTTGCCTCTATTTGGATGCCTTGTTGTTGCTTGCGTTTCACCGTATGTCTTGAATAAAGCCTTCAAACGCACACTGCAGCCCCTTTTGCCTACTTCTATCGGACACTTTATTTGCTGCTTTATAAAAGTTTGATAAAATTTAATCAGGAAGAGCCGTCACAGCATAAGCCATGTTGATACCAAACCAGAGCGCAGATGAAGTTGTCGGAGGTAGCAACAGTAACTAAGGGGGGCGGGGCTTAGCCAAAGGTGAATTGTTTAAAATCCACGCACAATTATATAATAAACACCCAAATAAATCTATAATTAACAATACAAATGAATTAATTACTACTACATTGTGGCTCATCACAATTTCTCAATATGAAATAAAACAATGAATGTGTGTATAATTAATGTAATAATTAATGATTTCTTAACTTATTGACTGAATCATATATATATATATATATTAGGGGTGTAACGGTACATGTATTCGTACCGAACCGTTTCGGTACAGGACCTTCGGTACGGTGCACATGTGTACCGAATGCAATCTTTCACGTAAATTAGGCTAGTTTAGTGTGCGGATTCTGCGGAATATACGTCAATTCCGAGTTTCCACACGAACATATTAAGTGTCGGAAGTCTCCGCGTTGTGTTGCCATAGATATCGAAGAGCTTTGTAGATAATGCGTGTTGCACTTTTGCGCTTGAGCTTGAGCGCGTGAATTATTTTTTCCTCCAAACCACTTCAGCGGAAATCCCGCCCTGCAGCTGACTCTAAAGTTTTCATTGGTCATGCTCATGTCAAACAATCACCTGATCCCTAAACCTACCCGTCACTGTAACCTAAACCAATGAAATCGGCTGCAGGGCGGGATTTCCGCTGAAGTGATTTAAAAAATAAATAAATAAAATTCACGCGCTCAAGCTCAAGTGCAACACGCATATCTATACAAAGCTCTTTGAGAACTACATACAAACTGGGATTGGTAATGCTGCACTCACTGTCTGTAATCCATAGTTATTTATATTATTCATTATATTCTATGTGATATTGGTTTAGGAGTATTTTATTTAGTGGAGAACTTTGCAGCTGCATTTTATTCCTTATAATTTTTTTTTTATTAAATATATATATATATATATATATATATATATATATATATATAATATTAAAACGTTAATAATAAATATATATATTATATTTTATAAAAAAAAGTTTTAAAAAAAAGTGTAAACAAATTGTAACAAAAAAAAGTTTATAGTAAACATTCAAACAACCAGCAGTTTAATGTTTGCATTTCTTTCCCTTACTGTACCGAAAATGAACCGAACCGTGACTTTAAAACCGAGGTACGTACCGAACCGTGATTTTTGCGTACCGTTACACCCCTAATATATATATATATATATATATATATATATATATATTTAAACTTAAGTTAAACTTACATTTATATATAAAAAAAGATCTAATTTTTGTCTAAAATGTAATTAACAATATTAAGTTCTTGTTTATTGAACTGTATAAAATGAATATAACATACAATCTAGCCCATTCTGACAACACAGATGAAGAGAATACTGGTGTAAAATGTTCAATTCTATTTATTTTTTCTTTAGGTCCCTCAAATTTGGCAGCTTCAAAAATTATTTTTATTCTTAATTATTCTAAATTATTTTTATACAAGGCAGATAAAAGAGCTTTGAATAAATGGGTTGCAGATATAATTACCCATCTGCACCCCACTCCTGTCACTAAAATTATTTTGGAGAAGATGACAAAAAATGTATGACGACTAAGCAGTCGACAGCGAGTTAAACATGTTTGATCCATTTAGCCTCTCAAATCAACACTTTACTTGGCTACAATAAAAGCCATAGATATAAAACAACTTAAGCATATTACACAGACAGTTAGTTTAAACGTTTATTATCATTTTTTAAAAGCTGAGGCAAACTGCTCTGCTGCTCACAGTCGCAACAGCGCTCGCAAACAAAAATGAGCTATAGCCTACAATCTAAACAAATCAAATAAATGACATTAAATTAAAAACAAACATGCAGATTATCTTACCGCAAAAATCAAGTCTTCACTACAGAACATGGCCATTCTTATTTCCAATAGTTTCCAACAGACTAATGAAAATAAAGTCGTTTTCAAACGAAAAACAACAAGACAGCCCCTAACATGGCTAAGAACAGTCTCACAGAGCATTGTGAAGAAAAATCACAGCATCCTAGTGTTAATTTTGTCACCTATTTTTAATTTAGTCTTAGTCTTAGTCTTGTGCCAAATGTCCTTGTTAGTCTTAATCATATTTAGTCATTCACATATCTTTTTTTGTTAGTCTAGTTTTAGTCGACTAAAAGTCTCATCATTTTAGTCTAGTTTTAGTCAAAAGAGAACTTAAGGTATCTTAGTCAAGTTTTAGTCGACTAAAAGTATTTTCATTTTAGTCAAGTTTTAGTAAAAAAAAATAGTCTTTTTTTTTTAATAACACATTATTACTGAGATTATTTCTGATTAACATTTCAGTATAAAAGTGTTTCACATATCTCAAATATTGGTTACATGTCAGAACCTGACAAAATACACTTGTTGAATGATTTTTGTTGAATGCAACTGTTAAACATGTCTGGTTTTCAATTTCTGAGGAGACACATTTACAAATGAGGAACCTGTTCTGAAGAGTATTTTATTTTAACCAACACAATTCAAAAGCTGGGGCCCAACAGACGACTGAAGTTAAGGCGCGGGAAGACGTTTCAGGTTGGGGTGCTCCCCGGTGCTGAGTTTTTTTCATGATGATACTTCATGAGGCACACGCGCGCGGTCTCTTGCTCTCTCTCCGCCGTGCACGCGCAACGCGGTTTGGAGCACAGTCTCTGTCTCGCGGGCGCGCTCGCTCTAGATTCCGGAGATTTTAACTAATTCGCGGGCATCAGTGAGCCGCTATCAATATGCGGGAGACTCCCGGAACTTCCAGGAGGCTATTTTTTTGCAACAGCGCGAACTCATTCGGAATATTTTAAAGGCGTAACAGCTGATGAAAAAGCAGAGACGATTGTAGACGAAAATGAAGAGAGATTTTATCTTATTTTTTATTTTATGCAAAACATTTTCGTCTCGTCTTTTTTCGTCAACAATAATGCATGTTAATTTAGTCTTAGTCAGCGTTTTTGAACAGTAGTGCAGTCTCGTCATCGTCTCGTCTTAGTCATGGAAAAAAAAGTCGTTGACGAACATATTTCGTCTTGTCTCGTCTGACAAAATTAACACTACAGCATCCACAGTGGAAGGTTTTAATCCAGTCGTACTTTTTTCTTTAACTATTCCAGCTGCGCTGAAGTCACACTCGCTATACTTCTGCTGCTGGCGGGGACACTAAAAACAGAGCGAGCCGGTCGCGCGAATCTTGGGTCGTGCCACCGGGAAACCTGTGTGTGTGTGTGAGCAGACTGTCATGTGTCAGTCATATGTCAGTGTAATAGGTTATAAAAACGTCTTTCTATGTTTGTTTTTCCATCTTCTCATATTTAATTTTAATACATGTCTAAAATATAAAAAGAAGGATAAGCCTAAAACAGGCCCGAGGCCCGGCCCGCGTGTGAACTATGACGTGAAAATTGGCCTGAAGCCCGGCCCTTGGGGCGTAAATAAGTCAGGGCCCGTTGGGCTCGGGCTGAAATGTAGGGCTCTAAAGTAATGTTTTGGTTTTGAAATTATGAATATTTAAAATACATGTATATTTCTTTGTTAATATGTACAGATTTTAAATGAAAGTAAACTTGTATTATAGCAACCTCCACAGCACAGCAACCGGAGAGTCAAACGATGCAGCAGGCGGAGAGTAAAGCGCTGGCGGCAAAGGAGAGTCAAGCGGCGGAGGAGGAGAGTCAAGCGGTGGCGGAGAGTCAAGCGGCGGCGGAGGAGAGTCAAGCGGCGGTGGAGAGTCAAGCAGCGGAGTAGGAGAGTCAAGCGGCGGAGGAGGAGGAGAGTCAAGAGGCGGCGGCGGAGTAGGAGAGTCAAGCGGCGGAGGAGGAGAGTCAAGCGGCGGCAGAGAGTCAAGCGATTGCGGAGGAGGAGAGTCAAGCGGCGGCAGAGGAGGAGAGTCAAGAGGCGGCGGCGGAGTAGGAGAGTCAAGCGGCGGAGGAGGAGGAGAGTCAAGAGGCGGCGGCGGAGTAGGAGAGTCAAGCGGCGGAGTAGGAGAGTCAAGCGGCGGAGGAGGAGGAGAGTCAAGAGGCGGCGGCGGAGTAGGAGAGTCAAGAGGCGGCGGCGGAGTAGGAGAGTCAAGCGGCGGAGTAGGAGAGTCAAGCGGCGGAGTAGGAGAGTCAAGCGGCGGAGTAGGAGAGTCAAGCGGCGGAGTAGGAGAGTCAAGCGGCGGAGTAGGAGAGTCAAGCGGCGGAGGAGGAGAGTCAAGCGGCGGCAGAGAGTCAAGCGACGGCGGAGGAGGAGAGTCAAGCAGCAGCGGAGGAGGAGAGTCAAGCGGAGGAGGAGAGTCAAGCGGCGGAGAAGGAGAGTCAAGCGGCGGCGGAGGAGGAGAGTCAAGCGGCAGCGGAGGAGGAGAGTCAAGCCGCAGCGGAGGAGGAGAGTCAAGCCGCAGCGGAGGAGGAGAGTCAAGCGGCGGAGGAGGAGAGTCAAGCGGAGGAGGAGAGTCAAGCGGCGGAGAAGGAGAGTCAAGCGGCGGCGGAGGAGGAGAGTCAAGCGGCAGCGGAGGAGGAGAGTCAAGCCGCAGCGGAGGAGGAGAGTCAAGCCGCAGCGGAGGAGGAGAGTCAAGCGGCGGCGGAGGAGGAGAGTCAAGCGGTGGCGGAGGAGGAGAGTCAAGCGGTGGCGGAGGAGAGTCAAGCGGCAGCGGAGGAGGAGAGTCAAGCGGTGGCGGAGGAGGAGAGTCAAGCCGCAGCGGAGGAGGAGAGTCAAGCGGCAGCGGAGGAGGAGAGTCAAGCGGCGGCGGAGGAGAGTCAAGCGGAGGAGGAGAGTCAAGCGGTAGAGGTCGACTGATATGAGTTTTTTCAGGCCGATGCCGATTTTTAAAAATCTGGGTCGGCCGATGGCCGATAAATGCTGGCGATTTAATTTGGCCGATATGTGCTTGTTTTTAACCTCTATTTGATATAATTTAAGTACACAAATAATTACTAAGACAAAATTTCTCAACAAAAACATTTATTGAACACACCAATCTGAACTTGTACACTAAATTAAAAATGTATAATGTAAAAACATTGTATAAATAATGTATAACAAATATATTAAATAAACGAAACAGGTAAGAAGAAAATAAGCTGTCAAATAAACTTTTCAATGAAAAAAATTAAGTTTAGTGCACTTAGCAGCATTTATCACACTTCTGTTATATTGCATTTGGCCTTCCCTGGTGTTGGCTGGGTGAAGCGCTGCCATAAGGGGGTGGTTTTCTTTTCAGCCATTATGTAATGACTAAAAAAGGGGAAAAATAAAAGGTTATGTTAATATTTTTTGTATAGTATCTTGACATCATCTTCAAGTCATTTTATAGATAGGTATAGATATAAATCTACAATTTTTTTCATAATTCAGTGCATTGTAAGTAATACAAGACTAAAAAAAATTCTCTCCTCTTCCCAAGAACTGTCCTGAAACATGTATTTATGGTTTGTTTGTTTTGTTTGATGGACAAAGCTAAATGGACATAACCTAATTATCGCAAAAAAGGGGGAAAAAAAACTTTAGGCCATATGGTCAAAATTGAATGATTTAATAATATAGTAGTACAGTGTTTCCGCTACGTTCATTCTGCCGTGGTGGGCCGCCACACCAAAAATCCTCCCGCCACGGCTGCAGCTTCTCAGTGAGGTCCGATAATTGTGCATACTATTGTGTTATTGTTAAGCCCCACTAAAGGCATAAAAAACATTGTAAAGCACCATAAAGTTTTCCTGCGCTATATTCCAAGACTTCTAAAGTCATTCGATAGCATAATGTGAGGTAAAAAATTTATATTTAAGTCGTTAAGCTAAAGTTAACGAAAACTCTTCTCTCCTCAGTCATTCTCCATTCAGAATTCAAACAGCGCGTCGCGTTCGGTTACGCTGTTAACATGGGTACGGGGAAAAATACGCACCACAAACGCACTGCAAACGGAGTAGGCTATGTGTGAAACGGGCGTAACACGATGACTCTCTCCAAGATCAATGTTCACATTATTATACTTTATTTGTAGATAAAGGTCTATGGTTTGCATAAAATTACTTTATCTTGCTGGAGTTTATTGCGTTAGTTCTGTTAGATTACAGCACTGGAGTAGAGAGCACTATGAATTGTTCTTCATGCGCACTGTAACTGAAATTTTAAACTGTTAAAAGAAAAGGCTCAATAAACTGTTGCATAGATATAAATTATAATACAGTAAACATCAAATATCTCTTCGCTTTGTGCTTTTAACTTTTCAATGCGACGCGCTGCACGCTGTGACATTGAGTTGCTTCAAGTGCATCATTCGGCGCACGGGATGCGCATAATCGCTTTGCTCTGCTGTAAATTGGAACCTTTCATATTAGAAAAATTTTTTTCCGATTAATCGTTTTTTGAAAAGTAGTCAGTTCAATATCGATTCTCAAAGGCTATGAATTGATTTTTTTCCCCATATTTATTTATATATCACCCAAAAGCCAGTATTAGTTTTCCTACACTTCATAGGTTTGCAGCCTCCATGTTACTCTAATGCTGTGAGATTTTATGTTTGTTTTATCTTAAACATTAAAGAACCTGATCCTGTTTGATCAAGGCATGAGACTGTTCTGACTTTTTCAATAATCAATTTTCCATCTTGCATCAAAATCCGGTCTATTCATTGTATGCATTTGATATGGTTGGGTTCTGTTTTAATGTACCCAAGTGTACCTAAAATAATAAGAGTTTAATATACTGGCTCTTAATTTATTTTTATTAATTAACCACTCGTAAACTTATGTTCACTTTTCTTTTTTATAAATATAGGTTTTGTGTTAAATCTATATTCATTGAGAATTGAGAGCTTGCGAACTGAAATCGAATCGGAACATCTGAATCGATACCCATCCCTAATTATAATACTTAGGGGAGGTTTAAACACCTGGGGCAAGGGGGCGTGGCCCATGGGAATATCACTCATGGGCGGCGCCCCTCCCCCTGGGGAAATGGGCCTGCCACCACAGCTGGAAAAAATCCTAGAGAAAACACTGGTAGTAGCAATAACGTACTAGTAAATTGTACGTTTCCACTGTTCGATCGCGTCCGCGCCTCACACACACACACTGCGACTTCTCGATCGCTCCCGCGCCCCTCTCTCTCTCTCTCTCACACACACAAATATAAGTAAACACTCTTTGACTTCGCGTTCGCTCCCGCGCCTCTCCCTCACACACACACACCATTTTCCAGCATTGCAATCTTTACATTGCAGCTAACGGTATGCTAAAGTTAGCCGCTGACTAGCGTCACATGCAGCGAAGCGGTGTTTCTGTTATTCTAACGTCCGTTTTCAGAGCATCCAAGAGAAACAAATGCATAACAGTAGCACCGAAATGAAGCACAGAAATCCGTGTTGATATTCGGTCCGGTAGATAACGGTCGTTAAGGCACCAGTGCCGCGACGACGCTAGCAAAGCAAGCCAGTCCTTCAATAGCTTATAGTGCGTTGTTCTCTTTTTTATTACTTGTTATTTCTCAGCATTGAGTGACAACCCTCTCAAATATAATACACACAAACAGAAAAAATAAGTCTCAAATTGACTGTCTGTAATTGCAAAATTCTTGCTTACTTGTTGTGACATGATAGCAACCCTTCTGCTGTGATAATGCAACCTCAACTACGCTATCAATATCCAAAGTAGCCGAATGTCATGTCGCCTATTCATGTTTTTTCTCGAAGTCGGCAGTAGTAACATATCAAAAGTTTTTAATTAAATATAAAGGAGTTATAAGAATGGAATCCTTACCGTTTTCCTTATGCACTGGAAGCTGAAGGTCTGTGGTCTGCTCACTCTGCTGGAAAATGACTCTAGGGGCAGCGTGCGTGAGGTGCGTCGTACACGTGTGCGCCTGCCTAATAATTGGCTTGATATAGGTGGATATTGGCCGATGCCGATTATGTTAAAAATGCAAAAAATCGGTCGACCTCTATCAAGCGGAGGAGGAGAGTCAAGCAGCGGGGAAGGAGAGTCAAGCGGCGGCGGAGGAGGAGAGTCAAGCGGCAGCGAGGAGGAGAGTCAAGCGGCAGCGGAGGAGGAGAGTCAAGCGGCGGAGGAGAGTCAAGCGGCGGCGGAGGAGGAGAGTCAAGCGGCGGCGGAGGAGGAGAGTCAAGCGGCGGCGGAGGAGGAGAGTCAAGCGGCGGCGGAGGAGGAGAGTCAAGCGGCGGCGGAGGAGGAGAGTCAAGCGGCAGCGAGGAGGAGAGTCAAGCGGCAGCGGAGGAGGAGAGTCAAGCGGCAGCGGAGGAGGAGAGTCAAGTGGCGGAGGAGAGTCAAGCGGCGGCGGAGGAGGAGAGTCAAGCGGCAGCGAGGAGGAGAGTCAAGCGGCAGCGGAGGAGGAGAGTCAAGCGGCGGAGGAGAGTCAAGCAATCCACTCTCACCCTCTCGCCTATCCTCTTTGGTCTCATCCACACTTCCTCCACCAGACCAGCTTTCAGCACTAGATACTAACAATGCCACTGATACTCTTTTCTCCACTCTAACATCCTGCTTGGACAACTTCTGCCCCCTTTCCTCCAGGCCAGCCCGCCCCACTCCCTCTGCCCCCTGGTTATCGGATGTTCTCCGTGAACACCGTGCTAAACTCAGGAGTGCAGAGAGGAAGTGGCGCAAATCCAAAGATCATTCTGACCTTGATCTTTATCAATCCCTCCTCTCTTCCTTCTCAGCTAACATATCTACTGCTAAAATTACTTACTATCACAACAAAATTAACAATTCTTCTGACTCTCGCATGCTTTTCAAAACCTTCTCCTCCCTTCTTAACCCTCCTCCTCCTCCTCCTTCATCAACCCAAACAGCTGATGATTTTGCCTCATTCTTCATAAACAAAACTACCACCATCAGCGGCCAATTTACCAATCCACAAACTAACACATTTTACCAGCTAACACACACATTCTACCTTCCTTCTCCTTGCTTTCAGAGACAGAAGTCTCCAAACTCCTTCTTTCCAATCGCCCTACTACCTGTCCGCTTGATCCCATTCCCACTAACCTACTTCAAGCTATTTCTTCCTCTGTTATACCCACACTCACACACATCATAAACACATCTCTTCACACTGGTACATTTCCCACAGCATTCAAGCAGGCTCGGGTAACCCCACTGCTTAAGAAACCCACTCTAAATCCAGCACATCTAGAGAATTACAGACCGGTATCTCTTCTTCCTTTCGTCGCAAAAACACTTGAACGAGTTGTTTTCAACCAGATCTCCTCCTTTCTTACGCAGAACAACCTCTTGGACAGCAATCAGTCTGGCTTCAAAAGCGGACACTCGACTGAGACTGCTCTGCTCTCAGTAATTGAAGCTCTGAGATTGGCAAGAGCTGCTTCCAAGTCCTCAGTTCTCATCCTGCTGGATCTGTCTGCTGCCTTTGACACAGTTAACCACCAGATCCTCCTGTCAATCCTAAAGATGAAGGGAATCTCGGGAACTGAACTCCAGTGGTTCAAGTCTTATCTCTCGGGTAGGTCCTTTAGGGTGTCGTGGAGGGGTGAGGCGTCTAAGACCCAACATCTAGCTACTGGTGTGCCTCAGGGCTCAGTGCTTGGACCACTTCTCTTCTCCATCTACATGACATCACTAGGATCTGTGATTCAGAAACATGGCTTTTCCTATCACTGCTACGCTGATGACACACAACTCTACCTCTCATTCCAGCCGGATGATCGAACGGTAGCCGCTCGCATCTCAGCCTGCCTGACAGACATTTCTGGCTGGATGAAGGACCACCACCTTCAACTAAACCTTGCGAAGACAGAGCTACTCGTAATCCCGGCTAACCCAGCACTTAATCCCAACTTCACCATTCAGCTAGGCTCATCATCCATAACTCCATCAAGATCAGCCAGGAACCTTGGAGTTGTAATTGACGACCAATTGAATTTCACAGATCACATTGCTAGCACTGCCCGGTCATGCAGATTTGCCTTGTACAACATCAGAAGGATCAGGCCCTTCCTATCAGAGCATGCTACACAACTGCTTGTTCAGGCGCTTGTTCTATCCAGACTGGACTATTGTAATGCTCTCCTGGCTGGTCTCCCAGCTTGCACTGTCAAACCTCTGCAACTGATCCAGAATGCTGCAGCTAGAGTGGTCTTCAACGAGCCGAAGAGAGCACACGTCACTCCTCTCCTAACAAAATTGCACTAGTTGCCGATTGCCGCTCGCATCAAATTCAAGTCACTGAAGTTTGCCTACAGAACAACCACTGGCACTGCTCCCTCATACCTGAACTCATTACTTCAGACTTATGTGCCATCCAGAAACTTGCGCTCTGCAAGTGAGCGCCGTCTTGTGGTGCCATCTCAAAGAGGCACAAAATCTCTCTCTCGGACCTTTACCATGACTGTTCCCTGCTGGTGGAATGATCTGCCTAACTCAGCCAGAGCCGCTGAGTCCGTACCCATTTTTAAGAAATTGCTGAAGACGTATCTTTTTCGGCAGCATTTAATCCAGTAATACTAACACTCTCTTCTCTATTCTAACAAAAAAAAAAAAAAAAGTACTGTACGTTGGATTGTACTGTGAAGGGTCATAGCACTTACATACTGTTGTCCTACTGCTAGTTTAATTGCTTCTATTGTTTCTCATTTGTAAGTCGCTTTGGATAAAAGCGTCTGCTAAATGAATAAATGTAAATGTAAATATTGGAACGTGAGTGAAATACAAAGCCTATAATAAAGAATAGTTTAGCATCCAAATTTTTTTATAATATATATATATATATATATTATTATTATTATATATAGAATAATAATATACATGTTAAAAATAGGGGGGGGGGGGGTATACACACTTACCGGTATATATATATATAAAAAAAATTCTTATATGTGCCCTCGATGCGCACTCTTGCAGAACCCACACTGATGCAAGCTCTAAAGCAGACTTCTTCTCGACAGTCAAAGCGGAGTTACGTTATTGCCCGTTGTGCACAGGAACCCTAAAGGCACCGGGGTGGCGGTTTATATATATATATATATATATATATATACAGATGGTACTCAACCAGAATGAGACGCGGCGGTAAAATTGCGGGGGTGTATTTGCTGCCTTTGACCGCTAAGAGGCGCTACAATCGCAGACTTTGAAAAGTGTCAGTTTATTCTCTCTATTGCGTAATCTACCGCCGCGCCGCGGCTCATTGAGAGGGATTGAAATGTGATAACAGATCAATTCAAGTTAAACATGTAGTTAAATGAATTCATATAATCACAAGACTGAAATTAAATGTAGGCCTAATACATTTAATAAATAATGAAAACATTTCAACACAAAACATTGCAATAGAAAAATATTAGGCTACATCAATGAGGCTTTGCAAGAGCAACATCTTTTCAGCGGACCGACGATAGCGCAGTGGACAACGCAACAGCACGAGCTTCACGGAGCTTCAAGCGATGCGAGATCGAATCTCATTAGCTTTGGCTGACAGCGTTAAATGTTTTACCATTCTTGATGCTTAGATAGGTAACTGTTTATTGAAGTCAAGCGTTTTGTTTAATTATCAATGGCACATTACAACATACATTTGCTACTTTCCTAGTGCTAGTAGAGCCGCTGCACAGACGACAAAACTGATGAAAGAAGACTATCACTTCAGCCGATCGCGTCAGAAAATGAAAATGACGAAGCTATCTTTAATCTGCTAAATTATTGTTTTGTGAATCATCCACGAAATTGAGATGACTGACAATTGATACCCGCCATAGCAAAGGAAGAAATTTTTAAAAACAGATCCTGGACATTTCAAGGTTTAAATAAAGTGTCGGGGGCAGTTTATTTATTTAAAACAGGGTTGCATCGAGTTAGAGTTTATTAAGTAAGAAACATAATCTTATTCTTGCGACATTTTAAATCTGTATTGCCAAAGAAATTGCAGCTAAATAAACAAACAGTAGGCTAGTCTACAAAACGAAAATAGTTCAAAGCAACATAAATTAAGATTTTCTTTGCTTCTCTCTTGCGCTGGATCTCTTTTATTTTAGTTTATTTAGTCTCCCTGCACTGCGCGCGCCGGGGTCTCTCTCGACATTAAACAAGATTTCAGGATAAAACCCCATTATACAGATAATACTGATGTCGCTGTGTGTCATCCATACAAATCACGAAAAAAAAAATGTAACAAATGATTGAGTCTTGCTTCAAACAGAATGCCTGGTTGAATTCACTGTACAATAAAACGAGGTGGATCGCGAATAAAAGCGCTCTGTATCTGCTGCTCACTTGCATTCGTTTAGTTGGCAAGAACGCGTTTCGTCGATAGTTCATGTTTAGATAATGCCAGATTGTTGACGAACACACTGCTCAAACATGTTAAAATTCTACAAAACCAGTTGAAACAAATGGATTGAACACTTCAACTGAAAGTGTGTGTGAAACCCCTTTAAATAGCCTACAATACATAAAACTACAATATTTATAATTTAAGGGCCTACATTTGGACACATCGAGAGATTTATCTTTAAAAGTATTTTGCCTTTGCCTGGTCATCAGGCTCACTCTGCATATGAACAGAACATTTAACACCTCCTGAACCCCCAACCCCCCACAGGCTATCTGAGTCTGAGACCGACTTAAAACAAAGAGAAGTCGCAATTCACACTTAATTCTAGACATAGCATTAGGCTAGTAAAGTGTTAATAATGAAATAATTTAATTATTTAGGCTACATGTAGGCTAATAGGCTAATATTTCTGTCATAAAAGTATATTAATAAACATTTAATTATTTCAATAATTGAAGAAATAAAACACTACCTCGGTTTGGGCCAGCTTTTTCCAAGCAAACCTAAATACAAACGCATGTTCATTTGTTCAAACGCATGTTCATTTGTTCATGTTCATTTGTTCAAACGCATGTTCAAACGCATGTTCATTTGTTCAAACGCATGTTCATTTGTTCATGTTCATTTGTTCAAACGCATGTTCATTTGTTCATGTTCATTTGTTCAAACGCATGTTCATTTGTTGTCATGAATACAATGTTCAACTCAATGTTAAATTCCAAGGGGATCATTGGATCCTTACAACCGGGGTGCGCGATTTGTGAATTAGCTATTATTATTTTTTTATATATAAATCTCGAACCACAGTGCTTGCTGCTGCTAAACTAAATAACATTTATAAAATAATTATGAACTTAAATGAAACAATATCGCAACATTTCGACAAATAAATGATCTGATCTGTTTGTACAATTTAATTCAGGGTGATTTTGCCTAGACTACATTTAATTATAGCGAGATATTCACCCTTGTCCGTTCATCATTGGGAAGCGCTCACAGCTAGTTTGAGTAGATCCTCTGCACCTCTCGGTTTCCTACGGATTACCTAATCAGATTACATTTATTAAATATTTAGACATTTAAAGGCTTTAGACATAGCCGATTTCTTATCGTGACTGAGCGGAGGAAAGTGGCTTTTGGTTCATTTTTGTGACGCGCAGTTCCCGGAGACAGAGACGACAGATACACTTTCGAATAAAAGTTTGAATATGAATAAAAGTTTACAGTTTTGAACGATGTAGGCTACTCTACTCTGATCTGTATGACTAAAAAACTACGGAGTAGCCTATTAGGGCCTAAGTTATTTTAGCTGTCTGATATGAGAAAAATAAATCCAAATGAACGCGCAGCCGCGTCTGCCGAACACTTCAACATGCCAGAATAAAACCAGACTTTAGAACAATGGATAGTGCCAAAATACTTAATTATAAACTTCAATATTTCATTCAAAATAATCTCAAAACGTTTTGTGACATTTTGAAAGCCGTGCATGCATTAAGGCACTGGAACGTAACTGAAACTGGTTCTGATTTTATTGTTTGTCGTTTAAACGTGCCTGTTGCATATCTTTATTTTATATATTTTAAATGGTCTATTGGTGAAGTAATTTATAGCATTGGTTACTGTGGAGGGAGGGGGGATTAAAATAATTCAGCAGAAGCAGGGATGTTTAGACCAGAAGGAAATCCCCGTCCCCCTGGCAAATCGCACCTTGCTTAAAACCATGTTTTTACAAACTCTTTATAGGAACCAAAAAAAAAGGCTATCCTGTATAAAAAAAAAAATTTGTTTGTTTGATTGTCTGCATTAATAATAGGCTATGACATGCATTAATAGGCTAATATAAAATGTACAATAATCTTTGTTTGTACGGGATTCGAACCCGTGTCATTCAAATTACCGATACGTAAGTTCTACCACTCGGCCATGAATTTACTCATTTAGAAATGGTTTATCCAATCTGTTCCAGAGAAGCGCTCATCATTCGTCTCATTCCTCAATAGAGTAGTAAACAAATAATAAGCTTCTTTGCACCTAATTTATTTTTGTTCGTTATTTTTGTTATTATTATTATTTTATCACGCAGCTCCCAACGGGCAATAGGCTTATGTCGCCCACCGACGTCTAGGCTACAATATGAAATAAAGGCTATATTGTTCTCGTCTCTATTTTTAAATTATGATTCTATTTTTCTGTCCTAAACAATGTTCTATAGTAGCCTATTTCATCTGTTAATTGACATTAACCCCGCTTACATTTCAAAATACGGCAATAGCTGCTGTTTTGCACAATGTCCCTCTGCGCCACCTGGCGGTCATTTCGCGAACGACTTTGAAATGCGACTGGATTATTTTTACCGCGGTAGTTTTGCCGCGGTGCCTGTCGCGGCGGTAATAGGCATTCTGGTTGAGTACCATCTGTATATATATATATATAAATAAATAAATATAGCTGCAAGCAGCGATGGAGGGCCCAAGCCGGTGGCACCACCACCCTGGTGCCTTTAGTGCAACTAAAGGCACCGGGGTGGCGGTGCCACCGGCTTGGGCCTGTAATCGCTGCTTGCAGCTATATTTATTTATATATATATATATATATATATATATAAAAAGCCACCACCCCGTTGCACGACGGGCAATAACGTAACCCCGCTTTGACTGTCGAGAAGAAGTCTGCTTTAGAGCTTGTATCAGTGTGAGTCTTTCTGCTCCCCTCCAAACACACACAGAAAAGGGGGGGCTGTCTGTGTGTGTGCCCTCCCTCCCTCCCTCCCCACACACAGAGAGAGACAAGAGAGACAAAACCACATTCAAACCAAAATATCTGACTGACCGCCACATATATATAAATAAATATAGCTGCAAGCAGCGATTACGGGCCCAAGCCGGTGCCACTGCCACCTTGGTGTCACAGTGTCTGGTTTGTGCTTCCTGGGTACCACTAGAGGTCCTCTTCCCGCACGGTGTCCTACACTCTGTTACTACATTTCCCATGATCCTGTCTGTCACTGAGTGTTCATTGTGTTCAGCTGTTTCTCATCATCTCGTTTAGCACTTGTGTATATATACCCTGTCAGTTTCAGTGTTTGATGGAGTCCTTGTTTAATGTCCCCACACTTCCGTTCCTGTCCGTTTCTTGTCCCTGTCTGGTGTCTTTGGATTGCTTATATGACCTCTGCCTGGACTGGATTGTGAGTATGGATAAATACTTACTGCGATTGGATCTCCCTTGTCTCCTTGAGTGTGGATTGTGACACTTGGTGCCTTTAGTGTAACTAAAGGCACCGGGGTGGCGGTGCCACCGGCTTGGGCCCGTAATCGCTGCTTGCAGCTATATTTGAAAGTATTATTTTCTTTGTGTTGAAAAATAATAAAAAGTAATCATGATGAGAACAGTGCTGGTTTGTGTTTATTGCTACCGCAATACCGGCGCAAAGTGGAAATAACTACTCTGTCTTACTGCCGATAATAATATCAAATCGATATATTGACTAGTGTCTGTGAATATTAAAAGCCTGCTATTAAAGTCTGATAGTTTTGCGAGTCTCTGTAAATGAGTGCCGGAGATTTGATTACACGACGTTCTGCATTTCAGCATCAGATACACTCAGAAACCGTCAAAATAAAAGTTCGGTTTAACTTGATGAATATTAATGATCACAGAAATATACTATACAATCGAACGTACTTCTCAAAGTAATATTGATAGGCTAATAGTGGGACGTTTGACATTAGATATTTAAAACAATAATATCTTAGTAAAAACCTAAAGTAATATTGACAAACTATATATCATTTGAAAGCTTACAATTTCTGGTTTTCATATTTGGTGATTGTTTAAAAAAATATTTATAGAGAGGAGCAATAATTGATCATTTTTGAACAAGAATATTTAATGCTCATTAGGTGTGTTTAGGTCTTTATTCTGAAATAGCAATGAACATGAAAAATCATGAAAGATTGGTAGAAACCTCAGTTTGTTTTCATACCAAGAGTTCAAAAGATAACACCAATTCAATTTTATGAGAAAGAAAGCTCTGAATTTTTTTTAAATAATTTTTTCTTGATTTGTGATGCGGCGGCTAGCTATAACGCACGTGGTGTTTTTTTGTGAATTTATTTGAGGTTGAATTCAAATCAAATGATGTCAAACCACCTATACTAGTTCTAAATAGGATGTCTACTTCATAAATTGTATGAAAATTATGGAAATATATAGTTCAGATCACTCAAACCATATATGGAAATGGAGGCGCCCTTATATGGTCAGTAAGGAAGCATTGAATGTAGAAAAAGTATGGTACTGAGCCCAAACAAAATCTTACAGAAAACAGATTTTTTTTATATCAACCTAAAAATTAGAACACAGCTTGTTCAGATTTTTGGCTTTGATTTTCTTGCATTTTTAGAGTAAAACATGTTTTGTAAAATATATATTTTATATAAAATATTAATAATTATATTTTTACATTGTACATTTTCATAAAACTCAAACTTCTATACAGTGCTATGCATAAGTTTAGACACCCATGCTAAAGTTGACTAAAAAGAGGAATAAAAAATCATCTTTTGGAAATTGAACTTAATGCCTTAATTTAAAAAAATAGGAAAAATCCAACCTTTAAGGACACCAATTTTCTTTGTAAATGAATAATGTATCGTAAATAAATAAATGTTCTTCCTTAACATACAGGGTGCATAAGTTTGGACACCCCTATGTTAAATTCCCATAGATGCAGGCAGATTTTTATTTTTAATGGCCAGTTACTTCATGGATCCAGGATACTCTGCATCCTGATAAAGTTCCCTTGGCCTTTGGAATTAAAATAGCCCCACATCATCACATAGCCTTCACCATACCTAGAGATTGGCATGGTTTTATTTCAGTTAGCCTAATAGCTGGTTTTGATTTGCATTGAGAGATGATCTTATGGAAAGTACTCCATGCCAATCTCTAGGTATGGTGAAGGCTATGTGAGTCTTAAATGATGATGAGCGGTACACTTGTTCTGAGATGTTTAAAGAAGCAATGGCACAATGTTCTACCAAGCTTCAGGCTGTGATGGAGAGACATCCTTCCACTGAACTATTTAAAGCCCTCCCAATCTTTGATCCAGCCAAGGTATCTGGCTTAAAACCTGATATGCAGAGTTATGTCCAAGTTGTCCCTGCTTTGAGCAAGGTGTCTGCAGAGGAGTGGCATCGCTACATCTGCATGGACAAGAGTGATGCAGGTGAGGTTAGTGCAGTGGAGTGGTGGGCTGCAAGGGAAGATCGAATGCCAACACTTGCCCCACTGGCTGCACTGTACCTGCATCTGCCCACTACTTCAGTGGATGTGGAGAGACTTTTTCCCCACTATTCTTCTCTTCTGACACAGCACAGACGAAGCCTAACCGAGAACAATGTTAAGATGATGCTGATTGCCAAATTCAACAGCAGAGACTCAAAATAAGCTCCAAACTCCACACACATTCAGTAGCTTTTCTGACGTCAAATGACTTTTTCTGATGCTAAGTTAGTAGTAAAATAGTAAATTAGTGTTTTTTTTTATATGGATGTGTTTATTAATATATTTATTTAATTATATTTGTATGTATTTATTAGGGCTGTCAAATGATAAAAAAATTTAATCAAATTAATCAGAATTTTCAGTGGATTGATCAGGATTAATCACTATTTGCAATTACACCTGAATCCTAACCATTTTTTTTGTCTGAAATGCATACCAAAAGATAAATAACAGGACACAGATACATAATTTTCATATTATGTCTGTTTATTAACACAGCCAAATAATGGTGGTTTAAATCAAGCTGAAACATACTACAGACCATAATATTTGTCTTTGTAATGTCCCATCCCTTTTCCTCTTTGGCATTCCTCTTAAGCAGGATGTATAATTTACAGTATTCAATTGAACAGAAAGCAATAAATGTAGTCAAATCATAACAGTGGCCTACCACATTTTTGCACAATTTGAGTCATCTGTTGCGTTTTTATGTGGAAAAAAACATTTTCAATAAAACTTTTTAATCAAACTAAAGAACAATCTTTTACCTTTTCCTCCATTCTTTAATCCAGTTGCTCAAAAATACAGTTGCTAACTACTATAACATGTTGCACTGAAACTGGTCTTTTTGTTTGAACATCACCTTTCAAATCTACTGAGCTTCATCATCTTTCAACCAGTTGCTGAGGCAAACTAACTTGTTCACATTTTCTGAAAGTAAAGCTGACCTTTTCTTGTTCACAATGTGACCAGCAACTGAGAAAAGTCGTTCACAGGGAACAGTGGTTGCAGGAGTGGCTAGATATTTGCGAGCTAGTGAGGCCAGCTTCTCATGGGCTCTTGAATGAGATGCCCACCACCTCAAGGGGCAGTCCTCCAATTTAATGGTGGGCTCTGCTCTGTACCTCTGTATGGCAGGTTGGACCTCTTCGTCTTCCGATTCAGAATCTCTGATTCAGGCTGATTTTCTTCCTGGGTGGCCCATCATCATGTGTCTGTGAATACTTTCTGGGTGATTCTTGTTGCAGCATCCCTTCAAGTGTGGTCCACACCTCTTCCCTGTCTGTCTTGGGCAGGCATTTCAAGTCTTTAAAACGAGGATCCAAAACTGTAGCAATCTGGAGCCATGCATTGTTGAGCTGTTCTTGACGGGATGCTAGGTCCTCCTTGAACTTGGTCTTGAATCTCACCACATATGCAGGGTCCTCATCACAGGCTTCCATCTTGAGACGCAAGTGGCAGAGAGAAGGTAGTACCACAGAACAGGAGACATAGGCCTCTCCACCCAGGAGCTCAGTTACATACCTACACACACAAACAAACACACACATGCACACAGAGACAATGTATTATTAGAACAGTGGTTATCAACATATTATTATTATAATCATTATTATTTTTTACATACATGCAGGGTGCGATTTGCCAGGGGGGGGGATGCGTGGGATTTCCCCCTTTCTGGTCAATGTATACCTGCCTCTGCCTAATTATTTGTATCCCCCCCTCAAAGTGATCAGTGCTACTACACTAACGGCGAGACGGATCACAAAACTTATCACGGATCCGTGGCTTGATTAAAGTAAATTTTATTTTAAAATGATTACTCACTCAATCTTGAGCGTCTGGCGCGAGTGATTTCAATGTTAAGTCAATGTAAAGACGCGTTTACGCACCTCTAGAGGTCCTGCGGCGCGAATGAGGCGTTTAGCGCGGTGCGGGGCTTATAGCCTCATTCGCGCGTCCAGTTCACGCGAATGATGCGAATTGCTAACACAGATAATGCATGTGTCTTTTCTATAATTTCACTGTAGCTCAGCATCACAGTGTAAAGTTAACGTTATTGCATGATCACAGTTCTGTGGAAAGATTGTGGGGAAAGATAAGCTATTAGAGTAAAAATATTGCGTTAAGCTACTTCATGAGTTAATAAGAAAAAAGATTTTACAATTCCTGCAAATGCAGTGATAAAGTTCATGTTGCATGATTTATTTTTATGAATAAAAATGTTTCAAAACATCCCCCTGTTTTTCCCCCCCACAAATCGCACCCTGCATACATACATGTTATTGACCGACATCTTTGCGAGCCTTGGCCAAAGCATTTACAAAGCCGCTGTAGCAAGACTCACTGTGACGCTTCTCTGCACCATGTGAGCGACACAGTTCAAGTGTTCATAGCGTGTAAGTCGAATTGCGGCAACCATGTTGCGTGCACTGTCAGTCCCAATGGTTGTTGTCTTGCCCTCGATGTCCCACTTACGTGCAACAGACAGGAACTGTTCTTTACAAGCCTCCGCAAAATGACGCTCCTCAGTTTTTAATATAGTCAGCGCAAAAGACTTCAGTTCCCACATGTCACTGATGAAATGTGCAGTTACTCCGAGGTAATTGTTGTTACTCACTGATGTCCAATGGTCTCCTGTCAGGGCGATATGATTTACTTGAGCCAAGACCTCTTTCCTTTTTTCTTTTTCGTTTTCATAGAGCTCGTGGATTTTCGTCATAATTGTGGCTCTTGACGGTGGCTTATAGGTTGAGTCTTGAGACGCCACTTGCAAAACATCAAGGAAATCTGAGTCTTCTACGATGCTAATGGGTCTACAATCCTTTGCAATCCATTTTGCTATTGTGTTGGTCAAATTATCTGAGGTTGATTTTGTTAATGGCCTGCGAAAATTCAGCGCGGTCTGGCGCAAACCACTCGCTGAACCTGACGGCTCAGCAAACGCATGTTTGGCGTTGATATGGTACCTCAAGCTTGAACAGCTCCGGTGAAATTGAAACTCCTTGTTACAAATCTTGCAAATAACCTTGTACTTGTTAACTGTACCATCATCATTCTTTTTATATTTGAATCCGTCAATAGGCCCACTTTGCTCACCTTGCTCCATCTCGCCTCTAGCTCCCAACCACTTTCCTGACTTGAATAATTTGTCACACTGCGCATGCGTGAAATGCGTTAAAAAAATTGACGTAATTAACGACAAACAACTAATTAACGTCGTTAACGCGCTATTTTTGACAGCCCTAATATATATATATATGTATATTGAACTATCCAGTGATAGTTCAATTCTCTTTACATGCCATTTAGCTTAACACACATAATTTCATAAAATTATTATTTTTTTATTCTAAGCTAAATGGCATGTAAAGAGAATTGAACTATCACTAGATGTCAGCAGTAATACTAATTGTGTATGGTTTTTTGTGATATTCCAGATTGTTGCCACCTACACCTGCCGGAGGAAGACAGCTCGCTGGCCCATGGCAGTGTTTTATAACATTGTAGACGTGTCGGCATACAATGCATTTGTTATATGGAGGGAAGTAAATCCCACTTGGAGGCAGGCTGACAGCTTCAGGAGGAGGCACTTTCTGGAGGAGCTGGGAAGAGCGCTAGTGTGCCCCCTTATTCAATCTAGGAGGCACATTCCCCGCACCCTAGCCTCTCATGAGCTTGTGAAGAAAGTGCAGGAATGCAATGAGGATGCAGTTTCCTCCACGGCTGGTCCCTCCCCAGCTCATCCATCCCGAGCTGGTCCCTCCCCACCTGGTCCCTCCCGAGCTTGTCCCTCCCCACCTGGTCCCTCCCCAGCTCGTCCATCCCGAGCTTGTCCCTCCCCAGCTGGTCCCTCCCGAGCCAAAAGATGGAGATGCAAATGGTGCTTTCCGCAGGAGTGCAAAACAGTCAACATTTGCTCAAGTGTCACATCCCTGTCTGCAAGAGACACTCTGTCATTGTATGTGAAAACTGTAATTAGTATGTAAATAATATGTAAATATAGTTAGGATATTTTTTATTTCTCTAATTTACTGTTTGATAATCATTATACTTTTGCTGTTATTTTAGTTTTTTTGTTTATAATTGCCGTTGCTAATTTTTAGTTACTGTTCATAATAGCCTATGTAAATAGTATGCAAATAATTTAAATATATAGTTATGATATTTAAAACACCTTTTTTATTTTTCTATTTTCCATTGTTAGATCATAATTATACTTTTACTGTTATTTTAGTTTTTTGATAATTATTTGATGTTACCAGTTGTTACCAGTTTGTTCATTTAATTTTCAGTTACTGTTCATTGAATACTGTTCATTGATAAAATGTTTGTGTAAGATTAATAAAAATGTTATGACTGAAAGAATTGCATTTTTATTAAGTTAGAATTAAGTTAGAATTAAACATTGGGTAACAAAATGCTTTCCATTTGTTCTCTTTCTAATGCAATGTTCAGGTTTGACTGTATTATAAAGTAAAACTGGCACTTCAAATTACCATTTAAACCAACCAAACAAACAAAAAAAAAGACAAAAATAGTCTGTGAGAATCTGTTATTATATTTTAAAATCAACAACCTGAAAAACAATTGGCAAATATGTGCAAAAATCACTAGAATTCGCAAGCCTTTCTACAGAAAGCTGTAAATCCATCTTGTGGTAAAAATGTGCTATTGCGTGATAAAAATGCTCAGTGTATCCACCAGATGGCACCCATCTCATTTAAAAAATAGTTTTCATGAGGCCTAGGCTTGACTCTGATTTTTTTTTTTATAAATATTATTCCCACCCTCCCAGACCATTTGCTCCCGAAGGTCCTAAGTGTGACTCTGAAACGAAGGACACCAGAGGGTTAATGTGTGTTTGCAGTATTCATACCTTGTTTATTTTGAGTATATTGTACATTTGTTTTTCTTTCATATTGGTTGTTTAATTTAGTAAATTGACTTTGAATGTGTTTTCTCTATTTGATTTTGTTTATTTAAATTTGTTTAATTTATGTGTTTCTTTTCTTTCTTTTTTTTTTTTTAAGAGCTGAGGGCTTCCTGGAGTGGGCTAGTTGTCTTCTGCATTACTGGCTTTGCTTCACCAAGGGTGTCATTATTGCTGTGTCACTACTTTTGTGTCATTTGCAGTGAATTTGGTAGGTGTGATTCGGATTGGCGTGGTTTCTATTGTAGACCTGCTGCTTTCACACTAGCCTGCTCCCTATAGGAAGCCCCAGCCCCTGTGAAGATTTATTGTAAATTCCTTGTTTTATTATAATTATTTTTTGGCTTTGTTCCATTCAACCATGACATTTGTTAATTGTTGGTTTTAAATAATTGTTGGCCAACTTCTTTTAGCTTTAATAAATACTTTTGTATGGAAGCCCATGCCTCTTGCCTTTCTAGGTGGAACGAACTTGTGTGCTTTAATAGGGTTGTTTTCCCCATTAACCTGGGGGTGGCGTAGTCACTAAAATTGAGCCACATGCTACATTTTGTATTCATGAAAACAGCAAAATTTCAAAGTGGCTTGTTCGGCGCGTATTTTCCATGTAGCTCCCTCAGTCCCCCTCAGAGAAAATGTCCTCAATACAAATATTGACAGTTTGAAAATGGAAATGTCTTTCAGGTACGTTTCAGAGCAGCAGAAACAAATCCAGATTCATTCAACGGACCTATTGTGTTGAATTCACAGAGCTCGGGAGGATTCTGGGCAAAATGAAGCTGAAAGGCTGAATGCTTGCCTGGGTAAATGTGCTATAGTCATATCCTACAAAACTCATTTCATCCCGATGGACCTTTCAAGCAACAGGTCTATACTCAGCCGGTCCTTCACAAACTTCATTTACAAACAGTTCATGCTCCCTGAGACCAAGGGGGAATTCATTGTTTGTGGAGGAAAAGAGGCATGGTGGGCAGAAGAGGGTAGTTGGTGAAAGGGTCCATTTAAAATTGAGAATAAAAGTACATTTGTGAGTGAACTTTGACTAATTATCTTTTAATTGTTAATTTCAGGTGAAGCGATATGTGATGGAGGTACAATCCAGTGGCAGATCTTTTCTGAGACCCATGGTTTGACAGAAACTGACATATCCACAATGACCAGATCAGCCCTTGAGGATCATGAACAGAAAAGTATGGAAAACAATGCTTGGGCTGTGGCAGAAGAAGTCAGACTCAGAATTGACCAGTCACCTGCCCCAGCAGGATTTACCAGAGCGTTTACTGTGGAAAAAACAGGTCATTAATTCCCATTTCTGCATTTTTCTCCAAAAGAAAATAAACCTTGGAGGTACACTGCGCTTCAGCCTTGATTCACAAATGAGTTTGGTGCTCACCATGGAGCAATAACGTAATAAAAGCTCAAATAAAGTAATAAAAGCTCAAACAGTAGAGCGTTGGTGTTTGCAATGCCAAGGTCATGGGTTCAATTCCCAGGGAAAGCAAGAACTGATAAGAACGTAAAATGTGTACATTGAAGTGCAATAGAAGTAGCATTGTTTATTTACTGCCAAATGCTTATCAAACATTGCAACTAGAAACCAAACAAGGCCTATTTCGGAACTTCTATATTGTCATAACGTTATAAATTATAAATATTTGGATCAGTTAATATAATTAACTTAATGTAGTAAAGTTAATATTACAATCAACCCACCTGTTCGTCCTGTGAACACTAAGAAATAGGGCTGAACGATTAATTGCACTTGCGATAATATCGCGATATGATGAAACACGATTTTGTAACCGCAAAAGCTGCGATTACACTCTGGTCACGTGACACGCGATAGTAAAGCAGTCTGCACTGCAGATTAAGCATCAACTTGGCATGCTGCGCATATAGGCCTGGCAGGCTACAGGAAAGAACCGTTTGTTTAATTTATGTGATTGTGTTCTAGATTCTCTTCAACGATTCTGTATCGATTCAGATCATTTCAGAATCGAGTCTGAGCTTAGTTTTAAACACAGATGCTTGATGACGCTGCTTGTGTTTTATAAACAACCGTATTCTGCTTGCTTCTAATTCCTCTGACACACACACACACACACACACACACACACACATTCGAACCTTCCGAAAAATAGTCTTTCATACAGTTCGGAAAAGTTGAAGCGAATTGGACATTCAGGCTTCATTGCACTTCTAGATCATATGGCACTAGATATGCGCTGTGAAATACGCGCACTTTGCTTGATGTTACTCTAGTAGTGTATCAAACACACCTGAATCAGCTGTGTTTGATTAGGGAGACAAAGAAAATGTGCAGTGTTGGGGGCCCTTCAGGACCAGGGTTGAAGAACACTGTGTTAGAGCATGTCAGAACACCACCAGGACCCAGAAAACACCTCGGACCCCAGAGGGTTAATGCAGCTTCGGCACTGGACCACCTGAACGTCGTTCTGGTTGGAGGTCAAGGCAGTCAGAGCAGCTGTTGACTGTTGGCTGAAACTGTGAATAAAACGCCGGTAGCAATTGCCGAACCCCAGAAACTTCTGCAGGGCCTTGCGGGAATCTGGGGTTGGCCAATCCACCACAGCCTTAACCTTGTTGGAATCCATGCGTACTCCCTCGGACGAGACAATGTACCCCAAGAAGGAAACGCATCATGGAAAACGCATTTCTCCACCTTGACAAAAAGCTCATTCTCTCACAGCCTCTGGAGCACCCGCCTGATGTGCTGAACATGTTTCTGGAGAGAAGAAGAAAATATCAATATGTCATCCAGGTAAACATATATGAACTGGTCAACCATATCTCTCAGTACGTCATTGACGCATGTTTGGAAAACCGTGGGAGAGTTGGACAGGCCGAAAGGCATAACCAGATATTCAAAATGCCCCCTGGGGGTATTAAATGCGGGTTTCCACTCATCCCTCTCTCTTATGCGGACCAAATGATAGGCATTACGAAGGTCCAGTTTCGTGAACAGATGCTCCCTGCAACCGCTTGAAGGCTGAAGAGTTCAATGGCAAAGGATAAGTATTCTTTACTGTGAAGTCATTCAACCCTCTGTAATCGATGCATGGTCGCAAAGAGCCATCCTTCTTGTCCATGAAAAAGAACCCAGCCCCAGCTGGAGAAGAGGATGGGCGGATGAGCCCGGCTGTCAGAGAATCAGAAATATATTTCTCCATGGCTTCCCTTTCAGGAGCTAAAAGCGAGTATAATCTGCCTTTAGGCGGAGACGTACCTGGCAATAGGGACAGTCATAGGGACGATGTGGAGGAAGAGAAGCACCCCGGGACTTACTGAAAACTTCCTTCAGGTCAAGGTACTCCTTGGGCGCGTTTGACAGGTTCACCAACTCATCCTGCAATACAGAACAGACAACAGACGAACCAGCAGATACAAGACAAACATCCAGACTGGAACAGGAGTGTGGAACAATTGTGTGCTGGAACACACTGCACAAAAAAACACCAAACTTCTGACAACACAGAACAGAAAAGGCACAGGTTAAGTAGAGTCGTGCTAATAGAGAGAGAGAGAGAGAGAGAGAGAGAGAGAGAGAGAGAGAGGATGTACTCTGAAATACAAATGTGCAAAATAACCAAACTTCAGTTCTCAAACAAAAAAATACTTTAACAAATTGACTAGATTGTTTCAACTTAAATGGTGGAGAAGGTCACGTTAGCTAGGAGCGAATTAACTATCTAAACAACCAAACTAACCTAGTTAGCTCCTGAGTTGTGTTTTTGATGAAAAATAGGCTAAATTATAATTCTACCTGACAAAAGGGATTGACCGTGTAGAAGATTTTATTATTTAGAAAATAAGTAATTTAGCTATATATTTGTACACTATTATTTCCTCTGCGTGTGGGTTTGACTTTTGGAAGCCTGAAGAAAGGCCTGGAATGTTGCTGCAGCAGAAAATCCTATTCTAGTACGTCACACGGTACAAGACCTTTACCCTAAAATATCTATAGGGTGTGTTACCATTTTTGGAAAAGGATGTATGGTATATTTGTGTGAGCTGAGCAAAGGTCTGAAGTTATCTTCTGCAGGAGATGCACGGCTTTGTTGTAAAATAAAGTCTAATATTTCTGGCATCAAAGATCTCTGAGAAGTGGTTTCACAAAAGAGAGAAACCACCACAGATGTAAGTGCAACAAGCATCACCACAGATGAGCAGCTGAGCATCTATTCATTGAAGTTGGCACTG
Source organism: Phoxinus phoxinus (assembly GCF_949152265.1). Classification (NCBI taxonomy): domain Eukaryota; kingdom Metazoa; phylum Chordata; class Actinopteri; order Cypriniformes; family Leuciscidae; genus Phoxinus; species Phoxinus phoxinus. The sequence continues at coordinate 34,386,876 of NC_136884.1, read as the reverse complement.
GAGCAATCTAGAATTGCACTCTAGCTAAAGCCACATGTCTGACCATGTTATATTTAAAATTTGAAGGTGATAAGTCTAAAACTCTGCATTTAGTTAAATGTTTTTTAAGATCATGTCATATGACTTTAATTTGATTAGAATTTAAAATGCAAACTTGTGTTTATTGTCATCTATAAGCATCTATTCAGTCTATTGTCTCTGTTGTTTTGTGGTGCAAACGAGCCCCATTCAGTGTCAGTCTCTCCTGCTTACATTCACACATCTCCAGCCTAGTTATGGCCCTGGTAATATGCACTTCTTTTGTTTGCATTATAATGGCTAACGACTGGCTATTCACGCTGTTTCACCCCCTAATTTGTTGTATCAAAGTTCTCACTTCACATTGAAACTGTATCAAATGCCTTTCTTGAATAAAGAAACAGTTCAGTAAGCATTCCTATTTAGAAAAATTCATAAAAATAACAGCTAACGTTAGATGGCAGGTGCACCTAGGGTTGCCACCTTCAGTGTGGCAAAATAAGGGACACCCATTCAACCCCCCCCCAGCCCCCCCCAAATGCTCAACATTGACAAAGTCATTTTTATTGTTATAATTGTGATTTCATAATATGTAGATATGAATCCAACTAAAAGCTATTGAAAATATGTATTTTAGTCAAATAGCAAATGGTGTAGCTCTGCAGCCATCTACTAAAGTGATAATTTCTTTACTTTTAAAACAGCATTTTCCAAAAGATGGGCAAAAATCTTACACTAAACCATGTCAAAGTATCTATATCCATGAACGTTAGAAATGTGGGTCTTTTATAAAGTGAATTTAACTTTTTTTTTTTTACTGTTTTTGTTTAAAAAATTTTTATTTATATAGCCTAAAGTAAAAAAATATATAATAAATCCTCCTAAAACTATAAATCCTAAAAAAAAAAACTATTATGTTTCAAAATGACATTTTGTTGAAACAACACAAGTGTGACTTTTTCCCCCCACACTAACATAAAAAACAGATATTATTCAAAATGTATTTAATTTTTTTTGTAGATGTAGAAAGTGTTGTCAACCGTGCAAAGTCTCACATCATTTGGACAAATATAATGTTTTATTTATTTCAGCAAACGTCATTTGGGGTCGAAAAGACCCGAACAGCGCACGAGGGGTTAAAAAACGTGCAGGTTTTCAGCGCATGACATGTTCACGAAACAAAGACGCTAAAATGCAATCACGCAATGAGCTTCTCTACTAAGAAATTGATTTCTTTATATTTGCTATTAGTATCATCCATACTGCAAAATCCTTATGTTTTTATTCAACTGTATGTGGGCCTAATGTAAAATACGGGACAAATCGCGTCCCTTATTGATTTGATACGGGACGCATCATCTTACTTGTAAATACGGGACGATTCCGTATTTTAAGGGACGGGTGGCAACCCTAGGTGCACCTGAGCTAGCTAACGTTAGCGTGTTAGCTTAGCACACCATCAATACACGACATTTATGAGATTAAAACCATGTTTGTGCTCCAAACTTACTTTATAGCTCAAGTCGAGTGTTTCAAATAACCTTCTGCGAGCTTATTTGGCTTCAGATAAAAAAATCAGACAGAAAATGTATTATTTTATTAGTATTCTGCACGAAGATAAAGTCTATATCGATTAGCATTACATTATAAATATAATCTATTATTATAAAAATACCTGACATGGCTCGAAGAACACAGGTAAATCAAATATCATTGCAATCATGTTTATTGTCTTCAAAACATCTTTATCTGCATGTTACAGCGATCTCTGTTAGCTCTGTTTATGTGAGTGACGTCCTGGAATCGTGCATCATTGGTTCTTCTTCGTGTGCGCCCATATTTGGACAAAACATGTGCATAGAGCGCCCTCCGGCTGCTGGTATGGATTGAAAACACAGTACATCAGAGTATCCAGCGCTCTTTATGTTTACATCGACGCATTTTGATATAAATTCAATAAATATTATTCCTGTCTATAGAAATCTGATGTAAACCTATGAGAATCTATCAATATTTCTCCAAATCTGCACATTTTTGAGCCAAAAGCCCTGAGGGACGTTGTTTTGTCAAGCGTTCTCATGACAACAGCACGGGAGTTTTTTGATGAATGGACGCGGCTGACGCTCATAATTCATATTAAAGGTATCGACAAATTTTTTCATTACATAAATCCTGACACAAATTAAGACATAACTGTCACTATAAGTTTCTCAGAATACAATAGTGGTCAAATACTGAAACGTGAGACTTATATCTTTTTAATGATGTATAGTTTGTCAAGGTAATAACATTAAATCTGATAGTAACTTTGAACTATAAAAAAAAAAAAAACGCTTCAGTGCGTCCTCGCTCTGGCTGAACGCTAACAGAAGCGTCTGCGACTTACTTTCAATCATCTTCATTAAAAGTAAAGAAGCGAAATTATCTTACCAGTGCTGTTGCCGCTGTCTCCTATTGCGGTCTTTGATTTTGCAATTAGCTGATGATCAATAAAATTGCTTCCGGTGACGTGAACTCTGAACGTTAAATCTGCATATAGCACATGAATTGAAGATCGGATTTATATCTGTTTTGCGAAAACACATTTATGCGACCAGGTGTAAATGGAATCTGTTTCCATTTACTGGGTTCTGTTCTGTGGGAAGGGTATGAAAAGTGCTCACATCCTCTGCACAGCCTGGAACATAACATTTATATCCATTATCGCTATTGTCCTTGCTTGCTTGCTTCACAATACCTGCAGAACTTCTGATGATTCGGCTGTGAAGGTCCATGTTAATACTGCCTAGCCTAGAACATGGGCTGGTATATGACAATTTTGGGGGGCGTAAATATTAATGATCCTGACTGTAACATCACAGTAGGTGTTATGTTGGGATTCGCCCTTTTTTCAGTGGTCTTTTGCAAACTAAAGATTTACATATGGAGGAGGAAACAATGATGTTTGAGGCTCACAGTATATCAGTTCCATGTACAGAACATTATTATTAAACTATGCCAAGGTAAATACAGTTTTCCATTCTATGGCACCTTTAAGGCAATGTTTCCACAAGATTTCAAAGTAAACTCAACTACCGTATTTTCCGGACTATAAGTCACACTTTTTTTCATAGTTTGGCTGGTCCTGCGACTTATAGTCAGGTGCGACTTATACATCAAAATGAATTCATACTGACTGAGATGAACCAAGAGAGAACATTACCGTCTACAGCCGCGAGAGGGCGCTCTATTTGGCAGAGCTGTTCAGAAGCGACACCGAGGATGAAGAGTACAGCAGTGTTGGGGTAGTTACTCAACAAAAGTAACTAGTTACTTCTGTAAATTGTATTGAGATTACTTTACTACTTATTACTTTACTTTCCCGTTTCTTAATTTACCGTGTAGATACATGGACAAACATCATAGCCCTATCATTACTTAGCCTGCATGTCCGCATAGTGTTTATAAATGTAGCCTATAAAAATGGCATGTAAAACCATATAAAATAACAATATCCCTGTCTGCACAAAGAAATATGCCTCACTGTAAAATCTACAAACAACAGGATTATGTCTGTGGTGGTAGACACATGATCAGGGCTGGACAGGGATAAGCACATGATATTTTATTTTGACGGAAACTGCAAAACTGAAACTTTCTTCTCCATCTGTATTTTGACAGATACACACTGACACTGCACTCTCGCTCAAGGCCCAAAGGGGGAGGTGTTTAAAGATGTGATTGGGCCAGTCCAGTGTCAATCAAGAAAATAACCAATGGGCCAATCTACGTGTTTCATGGGCCGGTCTGTCAGAAAAAAAACTAACGCTGACTTTTTTTAACCAATGCATTACACCGGCACTTACCTAGCGCCGGCAATTAAGCAAAACAAAACGAATGAGTTTTATGGGCCGTTAAGACAAACAAAAAAAGTTTTAGATGCATCGGCCCAAAAAGCCGTGAATCTCCCGGTAGTCCCGATGGCCAGTACTTGCCTGCCAGGGCATAGAGTGAATTTCATGCAAATATTTTTGTCCTTTCGAGCAATAAACTGAAAGTAATGTGAATATCGCCACTGGCCGAAACCCCCGTCTCCGTCTCCATCTCCATTCCTATCTGTCCTTCGCACCAGCAGCTACGTCACTCAAATCGATCTCTATGGCAACGGTGCCCAGGCAAGCACACACACACACGCGTGCACGCACCACTTAGACAGATCAGAGCTTTACACACATGCAAACACGGCTTGGGTAACACAGGAAATGCGTTACTTTACTTCGTTACCCAAAAAAGTTATATCGTTACTGTAATCAGTTATTTTGTAACTCGTTACCCCCAACACTGGAGTACAGTGATGTGGAATGAGGTCGCGGGAGCTTGGTGAACTTGCTTACCGGTAACTTGTTGGACTCGCTGGCTTATGTTAATTAGTTTAGCCTATTCAGTCTCCCAGGTATGTTCTTTATGCTATTGTGTAGCTGAAGTTACGTTAACACGCCGGACACTATTCAGCCTGTTGTTCTGTGTGCTATTGTGTAGTTGAATAACTTGTCTTTCCAGATGAAATGTCTTTTCTTGGTCTTGGATTTTGTGAAATAAATTTCGAAATAAATGCAATTTATAGTCCAGTGCGACGTATACGTTTTTTTCCTCTTCATGACGCATTTTTTGACTGATGCGACGGAGCGACTTATAGTCCAGAAAATACGGTAATTATATTACAGTGTATAACAGTAAATATGTTGTCACAAAATTGTATTATTTGAAAAGAAGCAATTCATTATGTATTCAATATAATATTAATGCAATATATGATTTAATACATTTTTCAATATATTTAAACCATTTAATATATTGATCATAAATATAAAATATATTTGCTTTCTGTAAGGGTTCTTTCTGTCATGACTAATCCCTACATTCCCTTCTTAACTTCCTCAATAAAATGGATTTTTCTAATCTTTTTCAAACTCTTGATTATTGACTTCTGTTGTAAAAAAATAACAACAAAAAAACAGAAAAGTTATTTTTCAAAAAAGTTATTTTTCAGAAGGAGTTATTAATGTTGCATTTTAAATACAGAAATCCTGTGGATGATGGCTTGATTTAGAATTTAGGTTATTCCTCTCAAACCAGAGTCACTGGAACTTTGTTCTTTTGTAGAGCCTGAAAAAAACATGTTTAAAACAAAAATTTACAAAAAAAATGTATTTTTGTTTGTTTATTAAAGGATAATTCTGGTATTTAACACCTTGAGTCTATATTGTAGTTTGTTTTGGATGAACAAGAGTGGTGGACAACATTTTTTTGACAATGGTTCCTCTCTCGAGTTTTTGACTATAAAAGAATTGGCCATGGACCCATTTAACATTGGAGTCAATGGGCATGTCCGAAAATGTCATTAAAAGCTTGACAAAATAAATTAATCAGTTAAATATAAGTTTAAAAGTTTTATTAATTATTAGTTGATACATGCCAAATATATAAAAAAATTACTTTTATGATACTATACAATGTAAAGTTACTCAATATTTCCATTTACCAAATAGGCATGAAGTACCCTTTTAGTTTTTGTATTTAGACAGCATTTATTTCATATTCAGCTTTTATATTAAGTAAACAAAAACTATTAGTTAGTCTGGAAACTTTTGCCCTCCACCACAAAAAAATCTTAAGTGCTTAAATTAGTTATTTAACAGCTGTAATTTAAAGAAACCTATACAAGCTGAGACTGTAGGCCAATTCACACTGAACCAACAGATAACAACAGGCATTTTGTCGAGTTTTGTCATATAAGTGTTGGGAGTGGTCAGCTCTTGTCACCAATTGAACATGTGGGGTCGTGAGCAGTGACGTACTGTAATCTGTTGATTGTCCGCATTAGTCGCATCTATTCAGTGAAGGGTGAATTGGAATATAACATCCAAAAACATTGTTTTTATTATATAAAATGACCTGTATAATAATGGTACTTTTTATTTCCCCAAACTTAGAATGAGTAATAAAGGGGTCAAATCGACCCAGCATGCTGTGATTTCTAAATATATTATATCAATGTAAACAGTATATATTAATGCATTTAAAAAAAAAAACATTTCTGATCATTTTGTTGTATCACAACCCAAGAATGCATTAAGGGGGTCAAATTTACCCATATTCATTTCCTATGGAATTTTGACTCATACATTTTTGTCAATAATAATAAGAAATTAGCCTCAGACACCAACCCAACTATATAGTAGGTGAAAATAAGTATGTGAAATTAGTAATATGTCTGAATTCACAGTATTCATATAACATTAGACAAATAACAAAAGTACCTGGCTTCAACCAAGATTTTTGAAGATCACATCCAAGACATTTTACTATCCATATGGGAAAAGATTTGTGAATTTTAACCCCACAACACGCTCTATAGCTCACATTATAATGCTAAAATGGTGGCAGATGTAGAACATTCAGATTGCATTCATACTAAACGCATTATTTATTTATCATTAATAGGACTTTTTTTTGGGGAAAAACCTTTTTGACCCTCTAAGCATTCATGTAGATATTTTGGTTTACGCGTTCTAGGGTTAACGTGATGTTGCTGTGTTTTTCTTGGGACACTTTTGATGTAGTTGGGTTTGAGTCCACAGAAAAGACATCTGAAGCACTTCCTGTACTGCTGCCTGACCTGGAAAAGAATGACACGAGAGGAGTTGAGTGACTTCATGACATCAATTTAACCTCTGAAACTCATGAACCACAATGGAATTTGTTCATAATAAACAGATAAGAAAAGTGTTTTTCATTTTCATAAGTAAATACTGATATTTTTCTTCTTCCATATACTGTCTCTGGAGACAGTGAAATGGTTTTCCTATGGATCAGGATTATAAAATCATTAATGAGGACAAAATAGAAAAAAGATTTTAAACTGATTTAAAGCCGGGCCTAAAAGTTTTAAGTAGTTTTAAAAGCTTAGAGTTGAAAATGACTACTGTTTTACAGAAGATCAAAAACATTCTGTGTCTGTTTGAATTTTTTACAGATGGTGTTTGAATAGTTTTGGCTCTTTTGAACATTCTTAGCCTGGGAAAACCCAGACCACTCTCAGTTGTAACTGAGTAAGGGTCTGGCAAAGCTCCATAGACAATTCATTTCCACAGGGGCGTCACCAACGGACGTCGGAAAGATCTAAAACCAATCAGAGCGATGAATGACATGACGTATGCAGAGCGACGGAGAAACATCTCGAGACTCTCAGCAATTCTCTGTTTGTGTTAACGAAAATGACAATTTTAAATCGCTTGAAACAGACGCGATAGCTGATTCGAACGAGTGATGTTGTGATGTTCCACGGCGGCATCCATCTTTGTAATGTACAAAATCTGCGTCACCGTCTCTGCTCTGTCGTCATCGTGTAAAGCCCGCCCCAACGTTTCTGATTGGTGCCGCGATTTCGACGGACTGGAAATGGGTTTCAATGGGCTCTTTGCCAGACCCACTTGCAGAGCAAATCTAAATTTGCAGGAAGTGGTCTGGGTTTTCCCAGGCTAGAACATTCTGTCATAGGAAAGAAATGGAAGAGTAGTAACAGATTAAACAACTGCCTCTGATATTTCTCTCTAAAAGACACCGATTAATAAGAACTGATTAAAAATGTAAATAAGAATAGGACCTCTGTTAAAAAAAAAAAAAAAGGTAATCTTCCATATCCAGAATATGGTGGTGAAAAGAGTGATGTCTGAACCACTGATCTAGACAGTGAACTGGATTGCTCATGAAATCATAAAAAGTGAAGCCACCGTGTCTTAACATTGGTATTCCCTAGTATGCTCACGTGTTCTATTGAATTAACAGGAAATTATACGATTTTACTTCGAAAACATTGCCTAACGAGACACTATCAAATCGTTGAGAAGGCCTTTCTTTTCCTCCTCCGTCTCCGGACTACCCGCCTCGAGACCACCAGACTCGGGACCACCGGCACTGGGACCACTGGTCTCGGGACCACCGGCACTGGGACCACTGGTCTCGGGACCACCGGCACTGGGACCACCGGACTCGGGACCACCGGCACTGGGACCACCAGACTCAGAACCACCGGACTCGGAACCACCTGTCTGGCAATTCTCTCCCAATGGCGAATGAGACCCTCCACCATCGCCTCAAAATTAACCCAATCAAATGCTCTTCGAATCAGCCAGTCCATTGGCTCGTCAAGCGCATGATTAAATAAATCCTTACAAGCCTCCTCGTCAAGGTTCAGCCCCTCAACTGCGCTACTGAATCTCCGGCTGAACTCTCTCACCTCCATCCCCTGCTGACGGAGGGAGACTAGCTCCTTAAATTGGAGCATCCGCTCCCATTGCGAACAGGAGACTGGTTGCGCACCTCCTCTCCGCTGAGTCCTCATGTGGTCGGTACGTTATGTCACGACTGGTGCAATGCAAAAAGGTGCGAGGACTGCAGCACAAGACAGGACAGGCATGTGACAATAAGAGCGTGTTAAGAGAAATAAGAGAAAGTTAAGGGACCATACGATAACATGTAATTTATGTGAGGGGAGGAGAAACAATCACCTCTGAACCAAAGACGATACCTAATAGTTCAGAACTCCCCAAAGAGGTTGGGCAAAAGCCTCAGGTTAAAACTCAGGACATGATCAGATAAAGAGAGATGAAAATAAGTTAAGACTGAGCAGTTTTATTTTAGCTATTCTAACTACTCTAAGTTAAGTTTTGCTGTAAAGCCCGCCTTAAACTTTGAACTTCAACCAGGAGAGTCTCTGGCTGCGTCCCAATTCGCCTACTTATACTACGCCCTAAGAGTATGTACTCTTTGGGAAGAAAAAGTACATACTTTTGAGTGTGTACCAAAAGAGTAGGCAAGCTTTGGGACATACTACTTCCTCATCTTTAACGGTCAGATCTGTCGCGTGAATCATGTCACGGAAATCTACCTGAAATAGTAGACCTTCCGGGTATCTTAGGAGCACTCATTTCAACATACTACGATTTGGGACGTATTAATTCTATTTTCGAATACTATTTAGGACACTAATTGGGATGCTTCCTGCGTTTCCATTCTCCCACCAACACACCAGAACGTGATTGGCTTCCCAAGACATCACTCCAGACACGATGAGACCTCCAGCGAACCTGGGAAATCCCTTTCAGCAAAGGACTATAGAAGGGAATCCCCATTAAAGACAAATAACAAAATCAAGTAACGCCTCCAGATTCTAGCTGAACTGGTGCATTGATATAAAAATTAAGAAACAATAGAAGGGTTAAAATTGAATGATTGATGGTTCATTCTGGTCATGTCTTATAAAGTGCATATATTGCTGTTGAAGAACTGTGCTATACTACTCTTCTCAATAAATTCTTATCCGACTGATACGCTGCAAATCGGGTGATTTTAGGTTAGTGTTTTGGCTGTTATTAAATGATGCCCTTTGTTGGAAGAGAATAGTAATATGGCCACTCAAACACTTCTGGTGTCTTCACCGCCTGATGGCACTTAAGAACGCAATGCACAATCCAGTCATTATACAGATCAGTGGTCTTACCTCATTATTGAGAATATAGTTGATAAGGAAGATGAAGGTTCCCTGCTGGCAGTTCAAGATCAGGAAGGCCATGTACACACTGCAGCTAAATTTGGTTGTCAATTCACCTTTTAGTGCTTAATCCTGTTCTGTACACACACAGTTCAGTCATTTACAGGAGTGACAACCGCATTCCACAACCAAATTAACGAAAAATACAGGTAATGGCGTACACCTTTACAAAAATTCTACGCAGTGTGTACTGAACCGAACTGAACAACTAGTTGTTGATGTACGGCCAGAGATATGAGCAATTACAGACGAGAGATACATCTCTGATACATGTTAATATATGTATGTGACCCGTGCTTCTCGACGACTGGTGCTTCCCCTCAGCATAAGTTTGGTATCGTTTTAAAGTACAATGTCACGGGGTGACAAAAACCTGAACAAGACCAAGATCCTGGTGAATGCACTGCGAATTTGTTGCCATGGCAGCGAGGCCAATTGCCTGAGTGACAGCAGGTGTGGGGCAATTACAGGGAACGCTGTGAGAGGGACACATGTTCAGATGGGGCTTTAAAAACAGAGAGAAAACAGACTGTGGGGTGGTTCTCCTCCCGTGTGGTACTGTGTTTGTCAGCGGGTCGTTCTTTTTATGGAGGCTGGGCTGTGGAGTGGTGAAGATCGAAGCTAAGGAAGAGAAAGGAAGGAGTGAAGTATTTGTCAGCGAAAACCTAAGGAATATCGTCAGCAGTGGGAAAGACGCAAGTATTGGATCCGTTGTTTATATGCACTAACACTGAAGTGGTGTTGAACGTTTGGAAGTGTGTGTGGCACGAGTGAATTATTACACCGAGTGAATTGTTGATCTGTCTCCAACTTCAGTCCTCTCTTTGCCGAATGTAACGACAGCTGCAACATGCTTCTGCTTTTCCTGGAGCGAAGTCGAGCCCTGGCCAAAGACTAGATTCGATCTGGTGGGAGAAAGACCGGTGGGTGAGTGCTGGCCCTAATGCACGGTGTGTGAGTGGAATTACAGTGCCTGAAGTGACGATTCACCCGGTTTGTGCTGTGAAGTGAAATTGTTGTGTGGAGAAATATTAGAAGTCTGCCGTGCACTCTTCCCATACAGTCTTCCACCCGCTGTCTCAAAAGGAAGATACCTAAGCTGAGTGTTTTATATATCGCTGGACTGTTAAAACCGTGCTAAAGCCTTCGCCCTGTTCAGACGAAGAGAGAGGTATATCAGTTAAAGTTTCATGTACTGTTGGAACCGTTAAGACCTTGCTGTATTGTTCCAGTACTCAACGAAGTGGAGCGTTTCACTTCAAGTGTCCTCCCCGTCTGGTGGTCCCCACACGTCATCCATTGGAAGCATCTGCCCGAAACGGAAGAAAGGAAGGTACCTCAGCTGAGTGTTCATATACTGACGAACGGTTAAACCTTGCCTTATCGTTCCAGTGACTCGCTCGCCCCCACACTTGTATACTTACCTGGTGACGTACCTGGACGGCGTGAGGATTTCCCCTGATCCCCATTCAACGAGCCCCCGGCCCACTACGATCGTTCCTCCCCTCCCGTCTCAGGAGGTCCAGAGACGCTCGAACGGCCCTGGCGGCAAGAAGAAGCTTTTTTAATTAGGATTATCCAATTGACCAATTTTAACATAATAAAGTACTGCCATTATTTTTATTCCCTTGTCTGTCTGGTCCTTGACACGTTCCTCGAGGTGGTTCCCGGTTGTCAGGGGTGGGTGCAGTCTGGCTTGGCCCGCCCCGACCTGTGACAACAACATTCCAACTTTTTGAATATTCATAGCGAATTCTCAATGGTATGAGTCTGAACCAATGAAATGTAATTTTTAAACTCATGCTGATGTAAACAAAACAATCTTACTCGCGCTGACACAGATCTGAAGCGACGCCTCAGACCGAGCGGAATCCCGATATACACAGAATCACTGTATTTCAAAATACCTGTCTTGGTGAGTATTCACGCAAACATTCTGTTATGTCTTATGTGAACGTTTGGTTAACTGTGGGGAAAAACATCTGCTTTGTAACATTTATATTTTCTTTTGTTTAAATCTTTGTATATTATGTGTGATTGCTTATTCATTGTTGTTGTTATATTCATCCTTCGGATGAGACGTTAAACCAAGGTCCTGACTCTGTGGTCACAAAAGATCCTAGGATGTCTTTCGAAAGAGTAGGGGTGTAACCTGTCAATTTAAACCTGTATTTCCTGGCCAAATTTACCCAGTGGCCTCTGTCCATCATGGGCTCCTAATCTTCCCCACTGATTGGCTTCATCACTGTCTCCTCTCCACCAATAAGCTGGTGTGTGGTGGGCATTCTGGTGCAATATGGCTGCCGTCGCATCATCCAGTTGGATGCTGCACATTGGTGGTGGTTGAGGAGATTCCCCCTTCTATGTAAAGCGCTTTGAGTGTCGAGAAAAGCAATATATAAATGTAATGAATTATTATTGTTATTTTATATATTATTATTATCTGCTCATGACTATACTGTGATACCATCGAACTGTGGTTGATTGTAATTAACTTTAGAAGTTTGTAATTATTATAATTTTTCCTTTCAGGTGCTGGGGTCCCACGGGTGAAGGATCTCTTGTGGTGGTGGTGGTGCTCCTACAAACATTTTCCGTGTACACTTTTGCAGTGTTTTGGTGTTGTGATTGAGTGCACGGTGGTGTGTGTGTGTGAGCGTGCTTTCAGCTAATTAGCTTAGTGATCACTCCTCCTGTGGTGTACCTCAGCCCTGTAAGTCTGTGTAGTTTTTGTGTCTTTGTAAGCTTTCCAAGTATTAGTCAAGTAAAGGGTTGCGTGAGTGTTGTTTGTTATTTTTGTTTATTTGAAACTTTGTCAGCCATACACCTCTAACGAGCCTTTAGACACTGCCTTTGTACAAGGGATGCATTTTAATGTGAATTGTCTTCTTGCCTTAAATTAAATGTTGTATTAATAATTTATTTTTATTTTTGATACCCACGTTTCTGCCTACATTTTTAAGAGAGTCGAACCTGGGTGACCTAATAACAATATTTTAGGTGTCATTCATATTTCCCTGGATGAAATTCCCTGTACCACTTTCGCCACATATGCTTTGTTTTATGCTAAAAAATACAGAAATATTGCGACCCACATTTCCTCACTTTAATAACTCCATAAGCTCAATCGCTGTATGAGCCAAGCTTAAAGAGAGGCTGCTGCTCTCTGCAGAGTAAATGGGTTGAGATTACATCTAACTACCCTTGCTAGATGTCCAGAGAGGAGGAGCGAATGTAATTTGGGCCTAATGGGTGGAGCTAGAATATACAACCACACCCTCAACTCTATCCCTCCACCCCAATAGACCAGAGAGGTGGAGCTGGATGTCATTTGACTCTGCAGTGAGCAACATTTGAGCTTAAACAACAAGCCAACAGTGGCGCCTCCAGAAATTTTTCATAGGGGTGGCCAGATGGGGCCACTTAAAATATTGGGGTGGCACACCAAAACCATAAACCATAATTTCAGAATTTTATTCTACTGTTGTAGTAAACCGGCCTGAAGAAAACTATCAGAAAGACTTAAGCAAACTCCTACTGATATACTTTGGTTTATTGTGTTATATTTAACGGACAGTGCATCACGTTGCATGAATTTCTTAAATGAAATAAACAGAGTTCACAAGCAGGTTAATACATACACACACTCCATTTCATCATTGCAAATAACACATATGACTCGACTGACAGAACTAGGAACTAACAGACACATGAAGTAAACTTGTGTGTAGTTTATAAAGTCCAACCTTGCACTTGAAAACAATCTAAACTCTGTTTTTATGACGCAGCTGTTATTGATGCAGCGAGAGATGTGAGACTCTGCTGGTGGTGACGTAGCTCCGCCCGCAATATCACGCACACAAATGCGAGTGATGCAACAGCCAATGTCGAGTTTTCCCAATTAATGCATGAATTTAACAGCATTATTTAAACTCCGTTACACATATACATGCACCAGCTAACGACGTTAGCTATGTAACTCTTATCAAAATGTGTCAAAGACGCATCAAAAAGCTGTTGTAACAGTATACTGTAACCATTTGGCACTTAAAAAGCAAGTCACGACACATAATTCCCCGTCTTCTTTTACTAAAGAATATTTTGTACTTATTTACTTACCGGTAGTCTTCGTCTTCTTTCTTAACTTCTTTTAAAATTGTTGACCGACGGGCACGCGCTGAGCTGTTGCTGTCTGAGCGCGCAACAGCGGCATGTACGGAGGGGCGGGGGCGGGGCGGGCTACTGTGTGCGATCGAAAGTCTATAGCGGCTTGCCTGCCTGGCTGTGCATTAGGGATGAAATGCATAACTGATGCTACTAAAATATATACTGGCCAGTGGGGTGGCCAGGAGTCGGCCAAGGGTGGCCACGGCCACCCCTGGCCACCCCCTGGTGGCGCCACTGCAAGCCAAAAAACACTTCTGTTAAGTGGACATGGCAAGACTGCAAGAGTGCGCTCTGTGAAGCAGCCTTAAACATAAACGACGCCTCCGTCGACTGTGCTTCAGTTAAAATGACTGAACAAAGTCTTTTGTCACTGTAATATTACTTTGTTCTGAATAGTGGATACTAAACACACGAAGACGCGAGAACTTTGCTAGGGTTACCACAGTGTCAATCATCACAGTTTAGAGAGTGAGTCATGTGTTCCGTACACACATTGAATGATAATTAACAGGACGCATTTAAATGCGGTTGTCACTCCTGAAACTTTACAGTGTGTATGTGACTGAAGAATAACTCCAGGTCTAACTGCCATTAGTGAAGAAACTCAGAATCCAGGAGCAACCAAGAACCACAAACCGACCCCGTGTTGAAATAGTGTTTCAGGTGTTGACTGTTTGACCTTTTTAATCTTGAGCATGACAAAGTATTTTAATCAGATAGCAGAATTGTTACAAAAGCCTGAGCTGTTTTATCTCCTTCTAAACAAATAATAAAAAAATTAAAAAACTCACAGCTCCCTGACATAGCCTCCAGGAACCAGCCTGACACAACCAGAGTGACCAACTATCACTACATCACACACTATCACACATACGAGTCCACCGACAAAGGGCAAAGGTCAACAGGGCCGAACTGAGGAACACCAACCCCTGGATCACACACACCAAAGTCAACAGGTCCAGCGGTGGATTGCTCTGGGAAAACATGTCAGAGTGCATGAGTGCCAAATCTACGTTGTTCTTGAATGGTCACTATAAATGTTGACCATCCACTGTAAATCACATGAATTCTGCTATTGCGTTCAATGATTCAATCTTTTGAGGAGGTTAAACTTCTTGTCTTTCGTACCTCTGATGGGCGGCTGCTGGTTTGCATGAGAGTGAATGTTGACAGATGAACACAGGAACACACAGTGTAGCTGCTGTTAGTCTTTAAAACAGAACAACCATCTACAATCCACTCGCTGATATTCCAGTACACACAGGACAAAGAGCCGCTGGGGTCAAACTCCTGCAAAAAGAAGAAAGAACATGCAGAAAATATTATAACACTGTATATTAGATGTCTTCAGATGTTGATCAGATTTCAGAATGGACAAAAACACATTTCAGTCTCTCACTCTGATGTGTTTGAGGGTAAAGTTGACTGGTTTGGTGAGTTTAGTGTTTTTAGTGGTGGTTTTGGGAAGAGTAGCTGAGATCACAGTGGACATCATGGTTTTAACCGTGTCATTTGGTGTGTTGAAGAAGTCGGGCTTAAGTAGATTCTCCATTGTGTTATAACTCATGAAAGCCACAGCAGCTGATCCTGTGTGATAGAAACAGAAGCATGCATTTAATACTGTCATGACATCCCTTTCTACAATTTTTATATCACATACCTTCACTGTTGTTCTTGGCAATCCCAATAAGATCGATGTCCACAGAAGAACTTGTTGTGTCAAGTCGAGGGATTTTATCTAAGGTTACATGTGGTCCAACCATGAAGACTTGTCCCTCTGATTATAAACAAACCGGCAGTTATAGGCTATACTAATTTATTTGCAATATTTGTATTTTTTTATTAAAGTCCAATTTACAGACAATCACAAACAAATTTAATGACTATTTACTATTGTTGGGTATTCATCTGTGATTGTTTAAGCTAAAAATGTCCTTAAAATCCAATTAATACTATAAGCTGCACAGACTTTCTGTTTTATTGTTGGATAAATGTCTTGTCAATGTTGATTGCTTTTAGGCAATATATTCACAAAACACATTTTGGTCATCACAGACCATGAACTTCACTGTAAGTGAACCTGTGTTTATTGTTTTCTTTTCTTTTTTCCCCCCCAAGACATTTCTACCAAAAAACGGATGAATTTGCACCAAAATTAATCTCTGACATCAGCAACAAAAGATACAGGCAGTGTTTTCTGCTCTATGTAATATAGTTACTAAAAAAAGTAATAGTTAAAAAAGGTAATGTGTATTTGGCGTCCTGTCCGAGGGTTGGTATAGTTAGAAGTGAGGAGATTTATTGTATGACATTACAGTTGGTACTCAACCAGAATAATACTTTTACCGCCGCTGTTCCCGTGGCGGTAAAATTGCGGGGGTGCATTGCTGCCTTTGACCGCTAAGAGGCGCTACAATCACAGACTTTAAAAGGTGGCAGTTTATTCTCTCTATTGCGTAATCTGCCGCCGCACCGCGGCTCATTGAGAGTGTTTGAAATGTGGTAGCAGATCAATTCAAGTGAAACATTGTAGTTAAACGAGTAATCACATTACTGAAATTAAATGTAATAAATAATGAAAACATTTCAACATAAAACATTGCAATAGAAAAATATTAGGCTACATTTAATGAGGCTTTCCAAGAGCATAAGACGTAATCTTAACAGCGGTCCGACGATAGCGCAGTGGTCAACGCAACAGCATGAGCTTCACAGAGCTTCAAGCGATCCAAGATCGAGTCTCATTGTAGCCTACATGCTGTTGGCCGATAGTGTTCATGTTTTACCGTTCTTGTAACTGTTTATTAAAGTCAAGCGTTTTGTTTAATTATCAATGGCACATTACAACATAAATTTGCTACATTCCAGTAGAGCCGCTGCACAGACGAGAAAACTGATGAAGGAAGATTGTCAGCCGATCGCGTCAGAAAATGAAAATGATGAAGCTAGTCTTTAATCTGCTAAATTATTGTTTTGTGAATCATTCACAAAATTGAGATGACTGACATTGATACCCGCCATAGCAAAGGAAGACATTTTTAAAAACAGATCCATGCATTGATTGAACAAATCAGACAAAGTCTGATTTTGTTGACTTGGCTACACAAAATAATAGACTAACTAAACAGTATTGCTTTCAATATGAAAATGTAAAAGAGTGTGAAATTGCACATTTGGTCATGTCTTATAAAGTGCATATATTGCTGTTTGCACATGTGTGAAATTGCACATTTTAAGGTTTCAATAAAGTGTCGGGGCAGTTTATTTTTTTAAAACAGGGTTGCATCGAATTAGAGTTTATTTTCTAAGTAAGAAACACAGAATCTTATTCTTGCGACATTTTAAATTTGCATTGCCAAAGATATTGCAGCTAAATTAAACAATTCAAACAGTAGCCTACAAAACGAAAATAGTTCAAAGCAACATAAATTAAGATCATGCGTTTTTCTTTGCTTCTCTCTCGTGCTGGATCTCTTTTATTTTAGTTGATTTAGTCTCCCTGCACTGCGCGCGCCGGGTCTCTCTCGAAGAGTTAAACATTTCAGGGTTAAAACACATCATACAGCTGATAATACTGTGTATGTTGCTGTGTGTCATCCATACAAATCACGAAAAAAACTGTAACAAATGATTTAGCCTTTGTTGCTTCACAGACATTTGTTTCCATATTTGCCACGTTATTATGTAAACAAGGCTTTGTATTTCTCTCATGTTCCAATATCTATGCAAAACAGCATCCTTCACACGCACAAAAATGTGCTGGGTTGGGCGCTGGGCTGATTGTACAGCGGAACATTTAAATTGAGCAGTGTAAGGTTGACTGCATTTTCGTTTGATGATGAATGGTTGAAATATCAAGTTAGCAACACAATATGTACACTATATACTACAATATATGATATGTTGTGTGTGCGCACGTAAGTTTGTGGGTGAGGGCGGAAGTGGATACAAATGTTGTGGAAGTGGGTGTTAATCAGTTAGTTAATTATGTTTTTGAGTTTTGTTTCAGAAGAGTTGTGCTTGTGCCTGTGGGCTGTTACATAATGACCATAATGTGTGTTGTCTCACTCAGTGAGCAAAAACCATATTCATTTGTAGTACTGAGACCAGTTTCTTCTTGCTTGCTCATTCTATATGTTGTATGTAACACAAATAGAAATAACTTTCTTTAAAATACCAACATGTGCTATTATTATGTCAAAGGAACTTACAGTGCCCCAATTTTGCTTTTTTAAAAGTCTCCCACAACAGGTTAACATGCATCCAAGTTCAAAAACACTTTCATTTTCTCATAATATGCATTTAATATCACGTAATTTCTCAAAGATCCTCAAATGATTCATTCAAAGCAGTTTGAAGATTCAGTCTCGCTAAACCCCTCATTTCCGTTAGCCTACTGTGCTCTGATTGGTCAGATGGCCCAGTTTGTTGTGATTGTACTACCATATAATGCGCGTGTCGAAAACAAAACGCCAATTACGGTAACTGAATCCCATTCCCTGAGGCTTATAAATCCTCAGAGATTGCTAAAATCATTTATTGTGCTGTAGTTTTTTCCCTCTTTTTTACTGTATAATCATGACACTTCACCCATTTTTCACTGATGCTGTAGTCCTCAGTGTTGTTTGAGTCCACAGTAAAGACATCTGAAGCACTTTCTGTACAGCTGCCTGACATGGACAAGAACTAGATGAGAAGAGTTGAGTGACTTCATGACATCAATTTAACCTCTGAAACTCGTGAACCACAATGGCATTTGTTTGTAATAAACAGATGATAAAAAAAGGTGTTTTAAGAGACTAGAGTTTTCGGAAGTAAATAGGCTACTGTTGGTTTTCTTTCTTATACTGTCTCTGGAGACAACTAGCATGGAAAAAAGGCATGACCTCATTATTGAGGAATGAAGACATGGTTTTCTTGACATCAACAGCCCAATGTGAAGAACGTTTATAACTAGAACTTACTGCTAGTATAACACAAACAGATCCCAGACAACTACAGATAAAACCATTATCCACTTTAATCCAGTGACTGTTTAGAGCAAAACACAATATAAAAACTGAATGAACATTTCCAAAATGCAGGTGTTGAAATATTACAGATATGCGTGACTCTGAACAGCTTGTGTCGAAACTGTATTTTTATCTCATAGCAGAAATGCCACAAAGATCATTTCCTTCTAATCAAATTAATTTAAAAACAACAACAACAACTCATTGTTCACAGCCATAGCAGTCAGGAACCAGCCTGACAGACACACCCAACACAACCAGAGCAACCGCAGATGAATAACAACACAGCTTCAATGAACATCCACACAAAGCCGTAGAGAAAGAGAAAGTGGAGAAGGCCCGATATCATGGCACACAACACCAGGAAGCCTAAACTAAAGAACACTGGCCCCACGGGTACACACACTAAATTCAACAGTTCCAGCAGTGAGTTGCTCTGAGATAACATGTCAGAGTACATGTGTGTCAAATCTGTCCATATTTGCACAGTACACAAAGGAAGTTTTTTTTTTTAAATAAAAAAAAATCACATTGGAGAGAGCCCTAACACCTGCAAACTGTGTGGGAAGAGCTTCTCACAAAAAGGAAATATGAAGACTCGCATGAACAGTCACACTGGAGAGAAGCCGTTCACATGTGTTCAGTGTGGAAAGAGTTTCAGATTTAGAGGAAACATTAATTCCCACATGAGTCTTCATACTGGAGAGAGTCCTTACACCTGCAAACTGTGTGGGAAGAGTTTCACATTAAAAGGAAATCTTAAGGCTCACATGAGAGTCCACAATGGAGAGAAGCCAATCACATGTGATCAGTGTGGAAAGAGTTTAAAATGTAAAGAAACACTTAAAGGTAGGGTAGGTAGGATTTATATAAAAACTTTTTACCAAATTTGATTAAACTTTCTATATATATATCAATGCATAATTAAAATGTAAGTACTCTGATAAAAAGAGTATAAAAATCGAGTGACTCTAGACCGTTTAATCTTCATTAAACACAGCTCATTATTTCCATTCGGGACGAATCACAGGATTGGCTTGCGCGACTGTCACTCTCCGTCGCCATGACTACCGCCATTATTACTGGCTCTGCCCACGTGCGCGCAGTCGCGCACCCGTTTTTAGGTGGGAGTGAATGGAATTAATGAGCTGTGTTTAATGAAGATTAAACGGTCTAGAGTCACTCGATTTTTATACTCTTTTTATCAGAGTACTTACATTTGAATTATGCATTGGTATATAAAGACAGTTTAAACAAATTTGAATAAAAGTTTTTTTTAGACAATTCTGACCTACCCTACCTTTAAGTACCACTAGGGGTGGGAGATATTGACAAAAATTAATATCTCAATATTTTTTTCCAATATCTCGATATCGATATTCAGACGATATTTTTGCAATCCTTCAAAGAAATGTGTGCAAACAGGCAAAGAAGGTCCAGTTGGTCTTTTGACTTGCTAAATTTGACATATCATTGTATAGAATTACTAGTACATAAAGATATGAGACATTATTGATTTAAACATGAACCCATTTACTATACTAAATATTTATTGTAATACAAGAACAGTGCTTTTTCAGTACAATATATGTACGTAATAAATTAACTTTGTGCTTTGCAAATAGGCGGTTCACAAAATTCACGGTTTGTTTCGATACGATACAGTGATGTACGTTTTCGATACAGCAAAAAGAAAGAAATGCCAGATAAATTTCCTATTTATTAAAATAATGTTTTGGTCATCATCACATTAAAAATAACATTTAAATATGATAATATTTGAGTTTTGAAGTGCTGGAAAAAGATGTGTGATGTAGGCCTACCTGAAGGCATTTTACCATTTCTGCCAAACTTCCATGGTTACAGTTAGTGTTACTATATTAAATCCATGGTGAATGTTGCTGATCTGTGAACTTAAAGCCTATAACTAGTTCATTCATGGCAAAATGTTTCTCCTGGTTTCAACGTTTGATCTGTTAATAACAGAGAAATGTGAATGCTTCTCACTAGATCTCGCAGTGATGTTATTACTTCAGTGGTGAATTAAAATGTTTTCTCTGGATCTCTTAGCGCTGTGTATAACTGTTACGCAACTGCAAAAGACAAGATGTTGAGATCCAATTGCAACTTTATTAGGGTTAATCCAGACACGTAATCCAAGAAACAGGCGATGGTCAAAACACAGGTAAACAGTCCAAACAAACAAACAAACACACAAGGCTGGGGACAAGGCAAACGGGTAATCCAGAGGCAGGCAGAGAGTCCAAGAAACCGAAATACTGGGAACCAAAGAAATGCTCAGGAGTGCAGTGTAACAACATACAAAACTTCGCAGTGAGTGATGGGGTGAACCAGGCTTATATGGGGTGAACTAAACAAGAAGATGAGATACAGGTGAATGTGATAATGAGTGCTGATGAGTCCAGGCACACTCAAAAAAATAATTCATTGGACGAACATGATTTAATCATGCCACCTATATTCCATCTAAACAAACCAAGTTAAGTCAACTAACTTTTATCATGTTATTTGAACACAAAATAGATGTGTTGGTTAAACATGATATTAACATTTCCATTAAACTCATTTGCATCTTTTTTGAGTTACATGTTCATTCTTAGTTAATTTAATGAGATTATTTTGAGTGTATTCTACATTGGTCAAACACTTCAGTTGAACAAACTTCAAATGTATGACACAACATGCATACAAAAAGACAACATGCAAATCCATTTTACATTTTTATTTATGCAAAATTTTTCCTGCATTACATATACCTGAATTGTAGCAATTGGCTACTGACTAGGTGGAAACAATTTACCAGCAATTATGCAAAGATCCAATACCATGTAATTCAGCAAAGAAAGAAAATCTACTTTAAAGTAGTTTTTAAAAAAAACAAGTTCACCTTTTTACAGTCTGTGTCCAATGAGCAAACTTAAAGTCCTTGTGAAAACTAGGAGGCAAACTTTGAGGTCTGGTGGGTAGCTCAGGTTCAGATAGTGCATTAGTCCAAATAACAAAGCACAGGCATCCCCAAAGTTTTGTAACTTGCCGAGGACCTCCATACCCTCGACCAGGACACCGATGTCCTCTGGGTCATCTCCAGCACACGAGCCCTCGTTTTCAATGACATACACTCCTATCACAGTTTGCTCCATGGAAGCGCTGGCCTCGAGGTCTGTGTCCTGTGGGATGTTTTAGGTTAAATGTTTTATGAGTGCTTGAATATGAATTAATTTATATTCATTTTATTTCATGTACATACATACGTTAATTAAAACACTTATAGTTATTTTATACCAATTTATTTTCCACACTGCACCTTCTCTGAATTTATCATACCAAGTAGGGATGTAACAATACACTCAACTCACGATTTAAAGTTCACAATATGATTTTCTCACAATTTTCTTTAACAAAAAAAAGAAAGAAAAAGACTTAAATATTTATATAAATTGTGCAAAACAAGAGATGTGTACTCTTATCAAAAATGCAACTGAAACAGTATTTTACATTAGATAAAAATAAATCCTGTCTCTTTAGATGCAGACTGTTGGTTCATCCTGGTGCTGGAATTCTTTCCAGTGAAATGCAGCCACATGATAGACAATTTAGTTGTCAGCATTTAACAGCGTTAAGCCAGCTAAGGTTACTGTATGTTAACTAACATTAGAGGCAAGCACTAGGCTATCGCATAGAGATTTATTTATTATTTATCTCAACCAGTAGTAATCTTAACACATTTAAATAGATTTTTAACAGATTCACAATGCATCGTTTGATCCCCACAAGCAAGTAAATATATGCTCTTTTCAACTGGTTTACAGATTCTTTGCCAAACGTAACTCACCATATAATCCTTCACAAGTTTCTTGTCTTCGTTCAAGTAGATGCACAAGGACTTGAGGACACATGCACGTCTCGTATTAATTGTCCTGAGGGAAAAAAGGAAAGTCATTTAGACAATATTCTTTATTTTTGAGAGCAGATTTAAAAGGCAACACATGGTGCTTGTTGATTCCTACCAAAAGGTATACCATATATATTTTAGTACTCTTCTCACTGTTATTTTGCCTGCCACTTTTAAAGAACATTATACTATATAAAAACATGATATAAGCATAAATCAACATTTTAATTCAAACCTTGGAAATCTCCACCATGACATTTTTTATTTTTCTTCCAGCTGCTCCACCTTTGCATCGAAATCTCCCCATCAGGCGTGGAGTGTACTGGTCGAGAGCAGCACAGAATGTAGAAAGTAGAGATAAAACTGTTATGCGATGGAACTCCCTATCGATCTGTAAATCATTAATGCACATGTTACTAACCCCGTCAGTACACCAAAACAACAACAACAACAAGGAAGAATGAATTATTAGTAGTTTATTTACTATCAGTGAAGAGATAAAAAAAAAAATTATAATAAAAAAAAAAACAGTCACCTCTATCGCAGTGAACAGAGCTGGCCGTCTGCTTTTGCCGTCACCAATCAAAGGCTCTCCTTTAAGGATTTCTTGCCTCCTGTATGAGAAAGTATTCTCTATTTTCAACTTCACAATATGCTCAAACAGTGCGACTCCTTCCATTTCCAGATTTTCAGTGGATTCTCCTTTTGGATGCTGTTGAATAGAGGTTGAATAGAGGAAACAAGGTGGCTATATATATATATATATATATATATGCATTATCAAATATATTTAAAAGGACTCAACATTATATGGAATGAGAGTAATTTCAGTTTGCAAAATTATTTAACACTGCATTTCAGCTAAATCCCTAATTCTCAATTGTTGATGTGTGGCACCAAAAAAATATTAATCTTACCATGTATTGCATGAGGCACACGTCTCAGAGCACGGGAACAGAAATGGCTTTCCTGTAGAAATAAAAGGTGATATTTTTTTTTATAAATACATTTATGATAAACTTTCAAAATGTTAAAATATCGCAAATAAGTATTTTAGTATCTAGTTACACATTACAGATGTTACTCGGTTTAATGCAGGAGCATTATATTAACACAAATAGATATAAAGAAATCAATAGTTTTTATAATGGCCAAATGATCTCATATCAAATGATCATATTTTATGTTAGCTCCTGTAACGTTAGTGTGTGACCCCGCCCTCTTGGCAGGCTCTGACGTGATGCTAGCTCATTGGCGCACACGTCAGAGGCGCCCGCGCCATTGGATGTGCAGTGCAGTTGCCGCAGCACAGCCAATGAGTGAGCCAGACACTCACTTTGCTAGCTGTGCAGCTGCAAAGCAAACTGCGTTTAACATTTTAGGCTTCAGTAAATCGAGTCAGTAAATTTCCATATAAAAATTAGTACATTTCCCCACTGCGTATAACTACGCAATACTCGTTCCCTACTCAGGGAACCGAGGTTACGTTAGTAAAACCTTGTAGTTATCGATCAGTCACGTTAGTGTGAAAGCCACAACAACTTCAAGACACTCCCTCACAAGACAGCAAGTTGTGTAACGTTAATTTAAACAGCAAAGCCATGGGCCGACGCTGAAAGTCGTGTAACGTTAGTGTGCACAAGCCTAAACTTAACGTTAACCACTCAAAACCATGTTCAAAATACATTTCAATATACATTTACATTTATTCATTTAGCAGACGCTTTTATCCAAAGCGACTTACAAATGAGAAACAATAGAAGCAATTAAACTAGCAGTAGGACAACAGTATGTAAGTGCTATAACCCTTCACAGTACAAATCAAAAGTTTTTTTTTTTTTTTTTTTTTTTTTTTTTTTTTTTTTTTTTTTGAATAGAAAAGAAAGTGTTAGTGTTAGTAGTACTGGATCAAGTGCTCAAGTGCTGCCGAAAAAGATACGTCTTCAGCAGTTTCTTAAAGATGGCTACAGACTCAGCAGCTCTGGCTGAGTTAGGCAGATCATTCCACCAGCAGGGAACAGTCATGATGAAGGTCCGAGAGAGAGATTTCGTGCCTCTTTGAGATGGCACCACCAGACGCCGCTCACTTGCAGAGCGTAAGTTTCTGGACGGCACATAAGTCTGAATTAATGAGTTCAGGTACAGGGGAGCAGTGCCAGTGGTTGTTCTGTAGGCAAACGTCAGTGACTTGAATTTGATGCGAGCGGCAACCGGCAACCAGTGCAATTTCGTGAGGAGAGGAGTGACGTGTGCTCTCTTCGGCTCGTTGAAGACCACTCTAGCTGCAGCATTCTGGATCAGTTGCAGAGGTTTGACAGTGCAAGCTGGGAGACCAGCCAGGAGAGCTAATTTACGACTACTGGCACTCCACTCTTCCCCTCCCGCACATCACACCGTGTCTAACAGTTAACTTAATTGACAACTAACTGACTAACTTGCTTGTGTATTTTTTTTATATCGCCATTCAAGCAGCAAGAAAGCAATTAGCTAAATTATTGAAACCTACCAATACGCAGTTAAGCTAACAGCAACTAACATTAGCTAACTGAGAAACGAGTACTGTAATGTTAGGCCTAGAGAAAACTATTTAAATTACATAAATGTATGTTTAAAAATATGTTATACTTACATGTAGATGAAGGATGACACGATGCACCAGCAGCATGTGTTCGTCGGAAGAGTCCGTTATTCCCGCGTCATAGCAGCCGTGCAATGCATTCTGGTAGCGTCGCGGCTCGCGGGGACTTTGGAGAAGCGGGGCGTCGAGTTGAATCGGTTGAATCCAGCCTACCTAATGCAAATGAGGAGCGGTTCGCTCGGCTCGCCGCCGCCTCTAATCTTTTAAATTGAACTTTGTCGATCTGAAAAGAAGACAGATTCAGCAACTGTACGGCCTATATCTCGCTTAAAATGTTTTCAGAAACAAGTTTCGGTGGACTATTTTCGTAAAATACGAGATCGTATTACGAACGAGCCGCCATTATGGTCGGTTTTGAAATTCGGGAGAAGCCAGCCCCACGTGATGCATTCGTCCAATCAGCTGCTTGTCAAGGGTGTTGAGCATGCGCAATAGCTGATAGTCCACGAGTTCGTTGATTTGATTAATTTACTTCTCATTTGATTGATGTGAATGTTTATAATTCATCTGAATATTCTTTTAATCACGTTTTACAGACAAGAATGAATCATTTAATGAAGATAAACACCATTAAGTCATGTAATATAAGCAAACTAGTAGTTTGCTAATCCAACACATGCCAAAGTTTATTTTTTGAGTGCAGAGAATGATGGGAGATGTAGTCTGTGTGAATTATAATAGTCTTGATGTGGAGTGCCCTCAGGTGGCTCTCAAGGGCACTCCAGCTGGTGACCGTTACAATAACAGTGTCGCTTCATCACGATTCGGCTCGTGCTGCACTGACATTGATGGTCCGAACTGATAAAGTGTCCGTGAAGCACAAAATAATAGCGCAGTGTCGTTCCGCTTTTATTACGTTTGCCCAGAGGTTTGCGCCAGCGCGGATTTTGGTTGGCTGGAAAAAATGGTCCAACGAATCGTTCAGTTTGTATGCGTACCGAACCGAAAGCCTCGTACCGAACGGTTCAATACGAATACGTGTACACCCCTATTTGCAAACAGTACTTCTATTAGTAGACTAACAACAATGTGACTACCCATTTACTAGAAGTGAAAAGAAGCCCCGTTCGGAGGCTATTACGGTGGATCTCTTGGGAAAATGTATTCCATCTTTTGGACTCATCATTATGCAACGCAATTTTCGAATGATGCAATCACGAAACTCGCCACTTGAGGACGCCACAGACATTTAAGAAAAACTTTTCAACTTCAGATTTCAGTTTTCCGCAAACAACACATATGTTGCCTTTTCTATCAGCTATTACATTAATCGTTCATCGGCCTCACTCTTAACGTTTTTGGATTGTTGCTTCAACCTAAGAAACGTCATAACACACAGGTAAGAACTCCGTAGTTGTATTGCAAATTAGTAGCAGCAATTACTCTCGTACAATTGAGGAACGATCGTGATTTTGTACAAAAAAAAACATAAAATACAGTCAAACAAACCCCATACAGTATTAAAATCGCTACATATCATAGTTTATAAGGTTATAGTGTGTGTTATTTGTTTTCTCTTTAACTTCCTTCAGCTCTTTTCATGTTTGGGTGGTCGGATTGTACAAATTATGAAATATTCGATATCCCAATTTTGCATATCGTCCAGACAACAATTTGGATATTATCGTCTAAACGATATATCGCACACCTCTACTGCAAACACATGAATATGCACTTATGGGAGTACTGTTTTATATGTCATCAGTGTGAGTAGTATTAACATATACCATTGATTTATGACCCTGTCAGAAATGATTGACAGGGAATCCATGTCTCCAGAATTCGGGTTTTCTGATTTATGATGGGTAGTGGGCTGGCATCTACGTGTCTAGTAAGTTTGGCGCCGTGTGACGTCGTCCGGTGGTGATGTCCGGGGACTTTTAAAGAAAGGTGTCTGGACATACGGTAACTCTAATTTGTATTACAAACGTTTTAGCATACTCGCACCTCACCATATGACGATGGAGTTTTTTATGTCATGGTCCATCCTGGTCAGCCTTTTCATACCTAAGTCACTACCTACATTGTGGATTTAAATAAGGTTAGCGGATGTAGTGTTAGACACAGAAGACATTCTGCATCTTTCTCCTGTTACAATGGCTGCTCCGGGAACTTCTAAAACCCCTAGAAAGGTCATGTGTATTTCGCCAACAAGAGGACCGGTTGAAATGAGAGAGGAACTATCTTATGCACCAAGGAAAAAACTAAATGTTAGCTAGACAAAGTTTCTTCATGAAGACATAGCTAATGTGAAATGTGATTTCCCAATGTCTGGTAAACGCGTTCTGAGATATGCGTTTGACAAAGTGGAGCGTATTGTGAAACTCTACACTGCAGATGTTGGAGACGAATTTACATGGGATACTCCATGTCTGATTTTTCAAGACAAAGACTGGTTTCTGTTTTTTGAGATTTGAACGACTGTGGTGATGATCCGTTATACGTCGCTGAGTGGGATGGCTTAACTCCTAACAAAAGAGTTCGTGTGGTCGGGGACCACAGTAAAAAGCTAACAGACGACTGTGTTTATATGTTTTGCTGCAACGACAAGACAAAGCTCGACGGTCGTGCGTGGCCTATTCGAGAATCTGAGCATCATACGTGCTACGACATTAAATTTCTGTTTCGGTGGAAGGATGTTCTAATGCTTGACAATATATTTACATGCATAGACAAGATGTTTAGATGGTGTGACATGTATGATCGTTACAGTTCTGTAAAGATGCAATTGTTTCACTCTGAGAAGGGCGTTACCAACCCCGAAGACCGCCTCTTAAGCCATTAAGTCATTAAAAACGCCTACGGATCGGTACAATCGCTACATTCATTCACCATGTCTCAAGGATCCACACCAGTCTACTGCTACAGCAACACCCCCGAGACTGCCCCAGCGATGCCTGATGACAATGCCACACCGCTGGAACCCCACCCACAAACCTGTGACAACAGCTGGTTGGATAAATTTTGCATGGATCTAGGATATCACAACCTGACCTTCCTTACAACACCATACGGCAACACCGGTGCATTAGCAGGAGCTGCGGCCTTAGCAGGAATTGACGACACCGACAGTTGTATCCCTTCTGACGGGTTCAAAATCATAAAAGCAACTGTTGTGGTCCTTCTGGAACATGTCATCAACAAAAAGCTGAAAGAAATCTGTTTGGGTTGTGAAGTGGATCACCCCAGTCAGATTAGACATTTCTGCTTGTTTGAACCAGACCCCTATTTCTTTGACACGTACTTTGAGGAACTGACACGTAATCTGGTGAGACCAGACCTTAAGCACATAGTTGCTCAAGCATTGAGCCGTTGTGGTTTAAGGGTTCACCCCCAGAGGATTCAGGGGTCAGTGGACGCTATTTTACACGAACTACGTGGCGAGGTTTTCATTGTGGAAAAGCTTTGTGAAGTCAGAGAGAAAGTTCTGGACGGCAGCAGTGAACAAATTGTCTATGACGCTGTGGACAGCTGGAAAGGTATTGTCCAAGTTGACTGTTTATGACAACAGCATGGGGAACACTTGTTTTGCAACCGGACTGGCTAAGTAAAGTAAGTAAGTAAGTAAAATTTATTTATAAAGCACTTTTCACAGATAAAATCACAAAGTGCTGTACAATAGAATAGATAAAACAAATAATATAAAATATACAAATGTAAAATTAAAGTGACACTAGTGAAAACCCATCAACCAAAAGCCTTCATAAACAAACATGTTTTCAGATCCTTTTTTAAAAGAGACAACAGAGTCTGCCAGACGCATGGACAAGGGCAGGGCGTTCCACAGTCTGGGAGCAACAGACTGAAAAGACAGATCCCCTCGGGTCTTATAACGAGTCTTAGGGACTGTAAGCAGGTTCTGGTCAGAGGACCGGAGACTGCGGCCGCAGGAATACGGCTTCAAAAGGTCCAGGATGTACTGTGGGGCCTGACCATTTAAGGCTCTGAAAGTGAGCACTAAAATTTTAAAATCAATCCTGAAGTTTACAGGGAGCCAATGGAGAGCCGACAAGACTGGAGTGATATGAGACCTTCGAGGGGCACCTGTTAAAAGTCTAGCAGCAGAATTCTGAACAATTTGCAATTTGTTCAGAGCAGACTTATTCATATAGGTGTAAACAGAGTTGCAGTAGTCGAGTCTTGTTGATATAAAAGCGTGAATTATCATTTCCAGATCCTTTTTTGACAACATTTTACGGATTTTAGAAATGTTCCTAAGATGATAAAAACAATTTTGGACGAGCTGTTTTGAGTGTGTCTCCAAAGACATGGCCTGGTCAAACACAACCCCCAGGTTTCTGATGCTGGATTTGACAGAGGAGCCCAGAGAGCCAAGATGCTGTTGGATCAACGGGATCTTATGATCTGGCGCAAAAATCAGCGTTTCAGTCTTGTTCGAATTTATCTGCAAGCAGTGCTTTAAGTGGCCCAAAAGAGGTGCCGGTACTCTTTTTTTTTTTTTTTTTTTTTTTTTTTTGCTGACTCCCCTCCTCCCCTAAGGGTAACAACAATTATATTGAATGTTTTTTTTTATAAAGAAGTCAACAGACGACCTTATACAAAATAATATATCCTTTTATTAGTTTGTGGATTTGCTTGAGCTAGAAAGAGCTACTGAACATAAATAAAATGTGCAAAAGGTTATTGAAATTTTTTTTTGACAAAATATACATAAAATAAATTATATAACATAGTAACCATAGAACAGTAGGACATAAACATGAGTCTTGAAGATGGTTCATTTCTTTAACGTTACCCCTGAAAAATATGCAGCGATATCATTCTGGCTTGGTGGGGTGTCAGCCAGCGAGTCCTCTGATTCTGACCTTGTTCTTTTACTACTAGTCTGAAGCCAGGAGAGCATATTAAGTGTTCATTGTATTTTAACCGATCACTGCAGCTATTATATGTTTATATTACTATATATATGGTTGCGCGTTTCACACACCCTCTCCGGACCACGTTGAGTTGTTGACATGACAACGGCAAAAGCGACGCTTGCGCTTTTCACTTGTAAAACTCAAGGGTGTATGGGTATTGTAGTCTCTGCTCTCGGTGGGACGAATTAGGAAGCGTGCATTGTGAAGGGCGCTCTGAAAAGTGGCAGCGCAGCCAAAGGATTAAAACAGATGTGCAAATGAGAGTACCGGTACGCTAAAAGCACGTTCTGGGCGCACGGAGAGGTGGCGGTACGCTCAAGAGCTATATTTGGAAGTGGCGGTACTGAGTACCGGCGCGTACCGGCCCACTTAAAGCACTGTCTGCAAGTAGTTAGTGGCCAGCCAATCTTTAATGGAGGACACACACTCTAGGAACAAAGATAAACGATGGAACTCAGCATCATTAAAAGAACAGTACAACTGGACATCGTCAGCGTAGAAGTGATATGATACATCCTTGAAACAACCGATAATTTGACCTAGTGGCAAAATGTACAGTAAAAACAAAATAGGACCCAAAACAGACCCTTGTGCCACTCCGCAGGACAAATTAGACACATCAGACTGTACATTGTTTACAGCAACTTTAAAGGTTCTGTCATGAATATAGGAAGAGAACCACTGAAGGACAGATCCTGATAATCCCATCTCATTGGGCCAGTTGTTCAAAGGTAAGCTGATCGGATTTTGGTTATCGGATTGGATCAAATCTTGAAAATGGGTTGTTCAAAATGGAAAGAAGGAATCTGAAATCAGATTAGATCAGGGAATCCAATCCTAGTTTTAATCTGGATCAAACCTTCAGTTTGTGTTGTTCAAAACTTGTCAGTGGGATTTGGATAACTTTGATCCAAAAAACAGGATTATCCTGATCCCAACAGGGGGTAGGATTTCAAGGTGGATTTCAGGAAGAAAATGTAGTAAAACTTTAAAATTGGTAAAATAATACATTTGTATCATTTAGTGTATATACTTTTATTTATATTTTGCACCTGACTTGTGTAACCGTTGTAGCAGTGATAAAGTAAACAATTAAGCTATTCAGTATAGTAAAGTAAAAATAAAATAAAAATGATCTTGTCCCCATGAAATAATCCCCCAAACAGATTTCAATAAACAAAAATAATATATTAGTTTTTCGGTCATTCATCACCGTATATTAATTTCAAAGAAACAATCATCAGAGATGAGCCTGTCAAAAATAATGTCTAACAATTGCATCCCTTACTATACGTCCAGTCAGTCCCTGATTCTGACAGACCACCAGAGGTTGGTCTGGTTCTTCAACAGGCTCAGGTGCATCATAAACATCATCACAGAGAGGGACATTGCGCCTGGTAGCGATGTTGTGCAGGACGATACACGCAAGTATTATGTTGCATGCTCCTTGTGGTTCCACTCGCAAGTAGTTAAGGCATGCAAAGCGTCTCTTCAGAACTCCATTTAAACGCTCAATTGCACATCTTGTTTTGCAATGAGCAGTGTTGAAGCGTGCGGTGAAACCATGGACTCAAAAGGACCTAATTTTACTGTTGCAGAAACCCATGCACTGCTGGAGGGTGTTAAGTGCCATTATGCCTCAATAGAAGCTCTGTTGCAGGTGGAATGGTGACTAACAAAAGGAAGAAAGACATTTGGGTTGAAATCACCCAGAATGTAAATGCAATGGGGTCTGGCCAGAAGAGGACCTTGGAGCAAGTGAAATTTAGATGGAATAATCTGAGGGCCAGAGCAACGAAGGACCTTGCTGAGGCAAAAAAAAAACCCAAACAGGCAACAAACCCTTTAAGAAAGGTGAATACACAGATGTGGTTCTGGACATTATTGGAGGTGAGAACTCTAAAGCTCTGCATGGGATTCATGCTGTTGTAGGGGATGGTGAGCCTACAAGTGTAGAGGAAAGTGAGCCAGTTCCTCCTAATGCAGAGGAAACATTCATTCTGGATCTCAGCCCTATGATTGAAGAACAACCTGGATCCTCACTGGTAGAGCCAGCAGTCACAGGAGCTCAGAAAAGAGGCTTGAAGCGTCCTTTGCCGAATAAAAATGATGATGCCTATGAATCACTTCTTAAACGAGAAACTGAAAGAGCAGAAGCACAGATATTCCTGTCAGAGGAACAAATCAAACTGACCAAACTACAGCAAACCAAAGTGAAACTTCAGATCCGCCTCCTAAAAGCGGGGCTTGGAAATGCTGGTCTCTCCTCCTCAGATGAAGAAGAACCCTGAACATTCTTTATTTCGTTAACTATTGGATATTTAGCCTTTTTTTTTTTAAGACGTTTTCAAAATGTCCACAATGTATTTGTTAATGTATGTTTGTTGTTTATTTTGTTGTGATGTGGGTCATAAAATAAATTATGAATAGAAGTGGATGTTTATGTTATTTTTGTGTTTTGTCTCAAAATAAGAAACACTTACAGTGACCCCATGTTGGCTCTTCTACCTGTTCTTTACATAGCTGGTAGCCCACATTGTGATATGTTGTCCCATTTAGAGCACTGGTAATCCGTATTTGGTAATCTTGAAAACTGTGTATCTGGATCAGGGTGATCTAGTACAATGTTGCTTTGAAAAACCGGCATAAAAGTAAGACGGATTACCTGATCCTGGATAGGAAAAAATAGGATTTCCAAATCCGGATAATTTTGATCCAGATTAAATGTTTTGAACAACTGGCCCATTATGAAGCCGATTGATCAGTATACTGTGATCCACGGTGTCAAAAGCAGAAGTCAAATCAAGAAGTACAAGTACAGTGTAGCGGCCAGAGTCTGCTGCCATCATCACATCACTAGAGACTCTTATAAGGGCTGTTTCAGTGGAGTGTGATTTCCTAAAACCAGACTGAAAAGTATCAAACAAGGCTAAGTGTCTACTTAAACAACGTATTAGATGTGAGATGACCACCTTGTTGTATTACAACATTAATGAATGTGCCAATGTATCGGTTACTGTAAACAGATGTGGTGTTGATGCCAGACATTTTACAAACCTCAAGAAACAAATGTCTGTTGTAAGAAATGTGTCAAATGAATGGTCAGATATGATGCGATTATGCGTTAATGCTGGTGATCCAGTTTGTGTAACAATCAGAAAATTTTTAGACCTGATGACTGAATGTGGTAGTTTTATTAGAATAGCTGATATATTGTGTTTGTGTACATATGTGTCGGATCTATGTGTAGACATGTTGACAAGAAACAATCAGACTGATGTATGTGAAATTGTTGAAACACTGGTTGATTACATTCTAGAGAAAAACATTGTGGTGTGTATATATTTCCTACACTACATTGATGCTGTTTGATACCTTTTGTGTCCTTTTAATGTTTAAGAAATAAAAACCATCTGTGTTATTCTTTTGTGGATAGTGAAGTGTCAATATGTCAGAAGAAATGAAAAAGATTTTACACACCTTCTAACCCTGGTTCTTTAGGGGGTAAAAAATGTTTAAAAGAAGCTGTTTTAAAAGAGACGGGTGTTCGTTTAACCGATAAAGAAGTTTCAGATTGGGTCGCTGGCGAGGATGCATATACACTACACAGAAGTGCCCCACTAAAATATAAAAGGAATCAGGTTTTTGTCTATGGTGTTGATATCCAGTTCCAAGCCTATCTAGTAGATATATGTCTGCATATGCCGAGGTAAATGACAACAACCACTTTCTGTTGACATGCATTGATTTGTTTAGTAAGCACGCATGGACACGTGCATTAAAAAACAGGAGTGGTGTAGAGGTCTCTAAAGCTTTTGAATCCATACTGAAAGAGGGTCGCATACCACAAAAACTACAGACAGATAAAGGAAAGGAGTTTTTTAATAAACACTTTCAAAACGTGACAAAAAAGTACAATATTAACCATTTTTCAACAGACACAGAATTAAAGGCGTGTGTTATCGAGCGGTTTAATAGAACCTTAAAAGGAAGAATGTGGAGATATTTAACAGCTATAAACTCCAAACGTTACATCGACATACTTCAAGACGTTACACAAGGATACAATGTGAGCTATCACAGAAGCATCAAGATGAGACCGATTGATGTGGGAAGAGAAAACTAATCTGTGGTGCTACATAACCTATACGGATATACCAAACCCCGCAATGTTAACCCCATATTTAACCCTCTGGGGACCAAGGTGTTTTTGGGGTCCTTGAGATGTTTTGACATGACCTGATATTTGTCTTTTTTTCAGTTGCTTATAAACATATTAATGGCAAAGGTGTAATTACACTATATTTAGCACGAACATGGCTATCATAATATGTGAGCAACATGTATGTACATGTTTGCATTTTTGAGAGAATATTATTTATGCGTGGTTATTCAAAAAACTCAAACTTAAATTTTCTGATATAAGACCACAAACGACCAACTTCACATATTCCCACAATACTTTTGACTAATGGATGTTGTCGGCTAGAGTATTTACTTCGTTCACATTAAACAGATTGATTTAAATTTTGTAAGACACTTTTTGTTTGGAAAGGCAATATGCAGGTGGGCGTGAATGATCCAACAAGGTCATGAATAATGTCCTCATTCACACCTGAAGACAAAGACCTGCTAATGCTGCATACTAATGAACCTTTCATTGAGGTGTCACTGAGCCACAAGAAAGAATGCAAAGACAACAAAAAACACATATATATATACATACATAGGCCTACATGTATATATATTACTACAGGGGCCTGTACCATGAAGCCGGTTTAGATGGCTAGCCAGCTATGTTTCAGCTTAGTTTCGGCCAACCCTGGGTTTTAGGTACTATGAAAGCAGCTCGGCTTTAATCAGTGTTCGTTGGCATGGTATCTTACGCTGCACGGCTAGCCTGCTCCGGGGCAGGTTAAGTTCTGGATTCGAGATCTCAGACGGAAGTTTGACCAATCAGCTGTGAGCAAAGAAACATATAGGTGACGTACCGTCATTCCCAGTGTCTGTTGCAATGGCTTTACATTTTCTTCCAAATCCTGTGGACATCTCAGCGCAAATTGTTAGACGAGCACATCGTAGAGAAAGAGTTTTTAGCCGGACAAAATCCCCTTGCGTTTCCTGATAGTTTGTATGAAAGATACAGATTTTCTGCGGAAGGAATATCTTATCTTTGCAAACTTCTTGAGCCGCACATAAAGAATTTAACACGTCGAATTCATTACTGTACCGCAAATGGTATTGTGTTGTGTTTTTTTGCAAGTGGTAGCCTATACTTGCACGATCGGTGATGCACAGAACCTAGGGGTTTGTCGAACTATTCGCAAGGTGGTCCTCGCTCTGCAGGAGTAATAGTTTCATTTATAATGTTCCCCGGACATATATCGACCATGTCCATAAAAGAGGGCTTTTATAAAATTGCGGGTAAGATATATTGATAGAGTGACATCACATGAACAAATATTTTTTTTTATTTTTTCAAAAAGCTAATTTCACAAATGTACTACAGTACATGTTAAGAATTATTTTAAATATTTTTTATTATTATTCGGTTAATCTTATGAATTCCCTAGAGTCATTGGAGCAATAGCCTGCACACATGTTGCAATCTCCACTTCTCTAAGAGAACATTAGGCAGATTATGTTAATAGAAAGTCCTTTCACCCTTAATGTTCAGGTAGAGATGATGTGAACATGTGAAATTATTATTTTCTGTGAGATGAATCTTTAAATTAATAGTAACATTAACAGATATAACAATGATCTACTCTCTGTGAGTCTGTGTTGTGTCAGCACTTTGAGGAAAAATTTGGTACAGTACAAAACACTGTTAATTTGCAACCTACAAAATAACCATCATGATGACCATCAGACAGGGCCACTTGACCACCCAGCTGGTGCAGGTGTAGATGCAATCACCATACAATATTACACTTAATAAAAGCACATTGAAACTGCAGATAGGTCTCAAACCTTTTATTGGTTTTGTGGGATTGTGGGATCTATATTATGTTAAAATATAGGCTATATTTCACACACACATTCATAGCCTATACATAATTTTACATGAATATAGAACGTATTTGTTTAGCTTACACATTAACGCAATCAGCAATCTTTCAACAGTCTTCTCTTGCTTTGGCAGCAGAGACCGTATTGTTTCGAGCTTGTAATACATATTTAAATTCATCGTAATTCTGAATGATTATCTCTTGCTCCTCTGCGGAAAAAATATATCGCTCTCACTCTATCCATATCGAACGTGATTGGATGTTCGGTGCCAACGTCACTTTGGTATGTGCACGCGCTCGTGGATTAATCATAGTTTAAGATCAAAGCCTGAGTTGACAGAGAAAGTTGATGAGCTGCGTCATGGTACCAATAAAGCCTGATTGCATCGGTTTGGTTTTGTCAACTCAAAACTAATCCTGTAACTCCGAGTTTGTTCAGCTATCTTCATGGTACAGGCCCCAGAATTGGTTCAGAGTTGGAAACATCTTGAAAAAAAAAGTATTTTTCCACAAACTGTGTATGCTGGCAAATTGTATAATATCCAAGGTAAACATTTCTAGTAATTGTGCAGTTAATTCTCATTCATATTTTCAGGAAGTTTTGGATGTAGGCTATCCTCTCCCCAAATTTGTCACTAATAAAACACAAAAATAATTTAAAGAGAAGGCTTATATTGACATTTTAAGATTTTGTTTGCACCTTGTAAATTAGGTTTTGATGTGGCAGTAAAAACTTTATAATCTATCCAAAACAAAATGTCATCTGTAACATATCGTATTATTATATTAGGGCATAAATGTTAATTTGCAGTTTAATATGTTGCTTACATTTACATTTATTCATTTAGCTGACGCTTTTATCCAAAGCGACTTACAATTGCTATATATCAGAGGTCGCACGCCTCTGGAGCAAGTAGGGGTTAAGTGTCTTGCTCAGGGACACATTGGTGTCTCACAGTGGATTCGAACCCGGGTCTCTCACACCAAAGGCATGTGTCTTATCCATTGCGCCATCACCACCACCCCTGTTGCTTATATAAGCAGGTGTTCAACAATACATGTTGAATATTCAACATATTCAATATGTTGAATATAATCAACATATTCAGTTGATTTTTACTCATCTCAGTAGGCAATATAGATAGTTTGCTAAAAGCTAAATTCATTCACAAAGACACGCGCGAGCTGTAACGTTAGTAAACAACAACAACAACAACATGCAAATGCGCCGTTCATTCATTCAAACACAGAAACGCGATTCAAATTTAAACAGTCTTTTGCAGTTTACAGACACCATTTCATATCGCGATTAGAACAAAAGCACTTACTGATCTGCAGCTGGATCCGTTGTTCGGCTACTCCAGCACGTTTGAGGTAAAATTTCCAGGATTATCACGATATTATTATTCCTCACAGCGAGTGTGTTATCCAGCTATTGTGGGCGTTGACTGGTTTGCATGTGTTGAGTATAGATAATCTGCGTTTGAATAGCGCGCGATCTCGATGGGCGTGTCACATTAGCAGAGTAATGAGCTGCCAGAACGATAATGAGAACGGCTGATCTCTCGCTCTTTTTATATAGATTGCATAAACAGAGAATATTTGTTTTAGTTTTGAATTAGATAATTTAAAACTACACACTTAAATGATTATAGAGATATATAGCTCATGTCTGAGTGAATAGTATTCGCTGAGTTTTGTTTAAGTTTAGAGATGTGCACTAGAAACAAAGTTCACGGAGACGGAGAGGCAGAAAGCACACCCTGTATATTTTCTTTATTTTACAAAAAATAAATTTATTTTTATTTCGATTTTAAGTGAACCCATAAATAAGACATTTAACAGTTTATTTTTTCATATTTCTTAAGCCTGTATGACAAAAAATGAAGGGAGTATTTTAAGTCTATTTTGCTGCTATGTGAAAAAAAACGAGGAAAACGCGCCGGCGCATTTTTGGTCCCCAGAGGGTTAAAGATCGGTGACGTGGTTCGAATTTCTAAAGTCAGAGGCCCATTTGCAAAAGGGTATGAAGAAAACTACACACAAGAGTATTTTACTGTATCAGCGTGTATTCCACGAGACCCCCCTGTTTACAGATTGAGTGATTATGATGGGGATGATGGGGATGTTATCAACAGTGTTTTTTATGCTGAAGAATTGCAAAAAATATTTGTCAGTAAAAACAAGACATTTAAAGTTGAAAAGATTTTAGATAAGAAGACGAAGGGTCGCAAAACATTAGTATTGGTACAGTGGCTCGGATGGCCTGCAAAATTTGCATCATGGATCGATCAGAAAGAATTAGTTGACGTACAGGTGCCATAAAAACAAAGGACAAGCACAGACTGTCTGCAGTTGTATAAAAACAGACATGGCAGAGGGTGGTTTTTATGTCACACTACCATGCAATGCTTCACTGTCTGTATATCCTGATAATACAATCTCTAATTATAGAACAAGGCTGGCTACCCCTATAAATATAAGAGGAGAATGAGAGGTAGGTCTTGTTCAAATTGAATATCCTAGAAATTGGTACACCTTTAACAACAAAGATGCCATTTTTTGAGATAAACATCGAACCCACCACTGTCGACGGCAAAAAAAACGTGGTGTAGATGTGAAGAAGACCGACTTATCGAGACTACGCATACCGATAAAAACAGGTTATTACGACAAGGTCCCATCCCTAGTTAGTGTGATAAATGATTTGCTAAACCTTCATGGGTCATTCGGTTACGATGTTGTAAAAAACTAAGTATTTCTGAAAGCAAAACCTAACATTTCAATAACCTTCCATGGAAAACTAGCCATTATTTTAGGGTTGAAACCAGGTGTCTCGATAGGAGATTCTATGCGACAAAAAACAAACCCCGGAAAAACTAATTTTGAAAAGGATGTTGTAACATATGCAATGCATCAGGCAGACATACACGGATGTTTCTATACTCTCTCTATATATATATACACAGATATTATCCGATACCAGTCAGTAGGTGATGCCTTCGTACCACTCCTGGAGTGTGTACAAATAACCGGTGATAACAATAACACAGTCAGTGTACGATACGACACACCCCACTATGTGTCCTTTAACTAATCGGTCATCGCAGATATTGCTATAGAAGTAAAGGACGATCAAAATCATCATGTCCCATTTTCTTACGGGAAAGTGTGCATTAAACTACACTTTAGGCCAGTAAAATAATTTCATTAAAATGGTATATTTCAACAATTACAATGTTGATCCCATGCGTTATGTGGCCTATTACCAGAATCAGGCTGGCAATGGACTTCCAGGCTATTCCGGCGGAGTTATGTATGGCGCTGGTTTGGGCGGACTTTTTAGGGGTCTCTTTAGAATGGCTATACCACTACTGAGACGAGGATTTAGCATAGCCAAGCCACATCTTAAATCAGCAGCGAAAAACATACTAAGTGACGTTGTTAGTAATACGTTATCACGATCTTTTAACAACAATCACGATACTCAAGACGGATCCGGGTTAATGGTGATGGCCCGTAAAAGTGTGCCTAGGCCTCCGGGGGTGCGGAGGAGTGGCCAGAAGCAGAAGAAAACAAAACGGCCCCCCAAGATAACATCAGTTGTAAAACGCAAGCACAAGGAGACGGCTAGGCGTACTGCCTCAAAAAGATCAAGGAGTTCTGTTAAAACAATATTTTAGATCATGGCGTTACTACACAACATGTCAGAAGAGTGTTTAAAATCCGAACTGGATCTGTTAACTGTACCACTGACACAGACCGCTATTGAAAAGAACACTTATATTGAAATTACGCCATTATCTGGAATTTTTTATTGCGGGGAATGGAGAGGATTACGTGGATCTAAACAACACATTGTTGTTTATGCGTCTCAAAATCACTTATGCAGATGGGACGGACATTGCTGACGGAGACCCCGTAGGTCTTATCAACTATCCGGGAGCCAAAAAATTTTCACAAGTGGACGTGTCGCTTGGAGATCGTCTCATTTCACAGGGTTCTAGCACATATCCATACCGCTGTATGATAGAGTGTCTTACTAATTATGGTAAAGATACCCTTGAAACACTTTTCTCAGCGGGGCTCTTCTATAAGGACAAAGCCGGGCAT
Source organism: Phoxinus phoxinus (assembly GCF_949152265.1). NCBI lineage: Eukaryota > Metazoa > Chordata > Actinopteri > Cypriniformes > Leuciscidae > Phoxinus > Phoxinus phoxinus. Next base: position 34,346,532 of record NC_136884.1, on the reverse strand, counting down.
ATGGACATTTCAGACCCTGCCGGGGAAAATAGCGGCCTGACAAAAAGAGCAGCCTTCACCAACGCTAGTAATGTGGTCGAACTACTCGCACCAGTACACAGCGACATCTTCTTTCAAGATAAACTTTTACTCAATGGATTGGACCTTAAAATTAGAATGACGAGAGGTAAAGACGAATTCTGTCAGATGAGGAGCAATGACATAGCCTACAAACTGAACATCCAAATCATCCAAGTGACAGTGTCCCCAGCTGTGAGACTGGGTCATGCGCAAGCGCTACTCAGTCTCAACCACTGCCAAGTACCCCATCGACAGTTTGTGTTTGAAAAGCTTCTCAATACCAGCCGGATCACGGGTCTGTAATCAAGATAACTTATTTTTAGGGGCATTACCAAAATCTCTGGTTCTAGCGATGGTTGATAATGACGCATTTGTGGGGTCATATAATAAAAACCCTTTTAAATTTAAAAACAATGATTTAGAATTTTTAGCCATTTATCTGGATGGTCAACAGTACCCTTCGAAGCCTCTGCAGCCTGAATATGAAAATGGTTCTGCAGTGCGTGAGTTTTACCAGTTAGCGCTGGCTTCTGGAAGGCATCTTAAAAACCAGGCTCTAAGTATCGATAAGGAGGATTTTCTGCATGGCTATACACTCTACACGTTCAATTTCACACCAGACGAGGAGTGTGGACAGCCTGTATCACTTATCAAAAGTGGCAATATCAGACTAGAAGCCCGTTTCAGACAGCCAATACCACAAACTGTTACCTTAATTGTTTATGCTTTATTTGACAACATAATAGAAGTATCAAATCGACGACAGGTGCTTGTTGATTACTATTAATGGGTTCAAATGAACACCGTGCAGCTTACGGGTGTCATGGATAAGATTTCGTGCAATACTTATTTTCTTGGAGTACTGCCATGTGACTATCTACCGAAAACCCCTTTAAGAACATTACTATCAATGGTTTTAATCAATACAGATCCATCAGGCCTCCCAGGCCAACATTGGTTGGCCATCTACATAAACGATGATAGCGTAGGTTGTTTTTTCGATAGTTTTGGTAATAAACCAGATTACCAAGGCTTTCACCCCGTTATCAAATACTATTTAAATCTCAATTCTGGTGAAGTACAATATTCCACTGTGCAAGTCCAAGATTTTTCATCAGACACCTGTGGTCAACACTGTGTGTTCTTTCTCTACCACATGTCAAAGGGGTTTGATTATGTGTTGAAATTGTATACCAATGATTTAATTAAAAATTATAAAATGGTGTCAACATTTGTCAACATTTGTGAAAAAACTAAAACCAGTACCATGTAATGAAAATGTTTTCAAATGTATTCAGTGTGTGCAAATGGGTGAAATGTACATGTCTCATGCTTAATATTTTTAAATAAAACAACTTAAGAACAGATATTTCTTTCTTTAAACTCTTTTTATTACACATACACACATCATATTCAACAATACATGTCATAAATTCTCAAAAAAACACACAAAAAAAAAAAACACACAATAGGCTACACACAAACTGGCGGATTAAAAACTTAACCATCGACTCTGGTCTAGACTGGAGGATTTGAATAACGAGGCTTGTGAATATTCTGAAGGTATCGGTGTGTTTGGATGCACTTTCCGTTTTTTACTCTTCTTAGATGAACCAGTTATAATCGGGGTCGCTATGGTCTTGAACGAGTTAATAGCATGTCTGACATAGTGGTTTGGTACCACTGAGTATGGCATATTTAAACTAGCAAAAGCCTCCAGAAACTGATGCCATCCACCAGGTCTCCGCTCATCAGCAACCTTTTGTGGAGCCGTGACGCTTTTAACTAGGTCAAGGATGTGTGAACCGGGGATTGTTCTGCCTTTAAACACAAACTCTCCCGACTCAGTCCACGATGTAATATCTTTAGTTTTAGACATTTTATCTAATATGTAACGGACATTTTTCACACTCATCTGTGGAATATTCTTTAAAATCTCATCTGCAAAATCATCTAAGCCGTCGCGGACAGTAACAAGGCCTGTTGGAGGTGGATCTTCTTTTACAATTTTGCCAGGCTGCGGAAGACTTAATGTTAATGTGGCGGATTCCCTATCCCCCTGTCTAGTGAGTGTTAAAAACCTCTGCAAAACACCGGTGTACATCTTAGCCTTTTCGTGGTGATCTATGTCAGACCTTTGCATTATATTTCTTATAGTACATCTTAGCCTTTTCGTGGTGATCTATGTCAGACCTTTGCATTATATTTCTTATAGTCGCATCCAAATCGTTCTCCACAACATGCTGTATAGACTCACGGGTGTTAGAGGGTTTCAGCTTATCCAACAGGTGTTGCGGGATTAAAAACATCTTCTCAGCGTACTCCATCACCATGCTTATTCAGACGTGATTAAACTGGTTATAAAGGGAATTGCGACGCTTAACCGTCTTTTGCGTCTAACGCCAACCTTTTTATCTGCAACTATTTTGATCTCGCTTCTTTTTCTCTTTAGTTTCTGATATTGTTGTGGCGATAGTGGAATATTACCATGGACTACGTTAAGAGCTACCTCACACAACGACACAATGAGTTCGTCTGTAGCGACCTCTAAAATAACGCGTCTTTGTTTAGGTGTGGCTTTTAATAACAATTTTAACTAAAAACATCTAGCTTATACTTAGCATGTAAATTGCCACATGGCAGCAATGATTTCTAAGAATTAATAAGTAAAATTTGTAATGTATATATAAATATATATATATAATTATGTAAATAATGTCATACTATAAGACACAAAACATTGACCACTAGTAAGCATATCAGATACAGAGCTTTTTAATTACAAATTAAAAAGTCAGAACTCACCTCTTGACCTTCCAAACCACTCAAGAGATGACACTGCAACTTCCTGGTCGAGTGTGGATCATCATAATGATGTCTGAATTATTGCCAATTCAAAATATTGATTGCAGTGTCACACCATTTGACGCCCATTTTACGAACAAAATGTTACTGTTACTTACTCTGTTACTTAAACTGTAAATCTATCAATTATTTATACTTTGCTGAGATATATTGTCATAGTAAGGTCACACATAGCCCGGACATAGTAAGGTCACACATAGCCCGGACATAGTAAGGTCACACATAGCCCGGACAGTCACACCACATGACAGTTTTGATGTTTAGATAAAAATTTGAAGGAGAGGTCTAGTATAAGTAGATTGTATGAAGTAGAGTGTCTTTATACACCAACTACAGCTATGGTATGGTGTAATAATATCTTGTCAGAGAAACAACATGAAGTTTTATACTTTTAACAAATACCCATTTTTATCATGTTTTATCACATACCCATAATATTTGATCATGGACAGGTAGAATTGCATGTCATGTCATCCACCCAGGTATAAAGCTATGTTCATACATCCAAATCATGAGATGATTATTACTGCTAACAAGTGCTGTCAATGTTAACGCATGCGATTAAGTTTGTCCAGTTTAACCCAAATTAACACAGCACCCGTTTTTTCCCCCCTTTCAACCTTAAACCATTGTTACATTATATGATCACACTCCTATTCATGCAAATGCTTTAAAACCATTTAAGCGCGATAAGACAAAAGAGAAGCTCTGTCTGTGAATGTCCTGATATACACACGACGCGCAGAAAGACGCGCAACAGTATCGTGTCCACAGACAGCGCGCCAGAATCGAATTCTCTTTCGCGCTTGAACGAACAATAACCAACACACCATTATGCCAAATTTCCTTTTTGTTAAATATCCTCATAAGAGCAGTCAAATAAAGTCTTAAATTAACATAAAGACTTAAGTGATTGACAGCAGTGCTTTCTGCAATTGGGTCAGTTCATGTTCATGAACTGTACCAGAGTTCGTGTGGAACCGCACCCGATTGCGATTGCTGTATTCACACCTGCCCAAAAGGTCCGAATCAAGGGTGGAAACGAACTTGAGTTCGATTAAATCGAACCAAACAAGGCAGGTGTATAATACACCCTATACATAATCATAGGAATACACCCTGTGATTAAATCTGGAAATAAAGCAAAATTACTGAGAAAAATAAGAAATAGTCTTCAGATGTCATGTACATACTTTATAGAAAAACATCTACCATTTATTCAATTTCAAATAGATTCAATAAAATAAGTTATCCACCACCTGCGTGACATCATTAACCAACGTGGTTGAATGACCGATTTGTGACAATATGGTTTCTGGAAACTAGCTAGATGATTTCGTCAACAATGCATCGTACTCTGGCAGTTAAGCAGCAAGTTACGTCGTTGTACGGGAAACGCACCCCTGCTTAATTCGTGCTTGTGATGGAGGTTCAGGTCGAATATCTAGTTCTTCCAAAGTTTCATCATTGGACTCGCGTTTGAACTGATATGGTAAAATCAAATGGCATTTTGTACAATCGCTGTGGATTGGTTCATTTCCAAAATGAGCTGTAAGCGCTAGACCAATCACAACAGTCACTGGGACTATCTGACCAATCAGCTCAGAGTAGCTTGCGGAAAAGGAGGATTTTAGAGAGACTGAATATTCAAACTTTGCATAGCCTAACTCCGCCCCACCTCGTGGGTATAAAGGAAGTGCACCAGCAACATGCAGATATGTTTCTTCGCTGAAGGAGTCAAGACTGAACTCGGCTGTTCCAGCGGTACAGCGGACGTGGCAGGGAGACGTAATGTCTCCATTCCCTACTCAGGGAACGAGGGTTACATCCGTAACCGAGACGAATGACGACGAAGTGGGGTTCCTAGTCCAATCACGCCACCTCAACTGTCTTCCAGTGCCCTGCTTAAAGGGTTAGTTCACCCAAAAATTTAAATTCAGTCAATAATTACTCACCCTCATGTTGTTCCAACCATGTAAGTCTTTCGTTCATCTTTGGATCACAAATTAAGATATTTTTGATGAAATCTGAAGGCAGTCTCACTCCCCCATAGGCTTTCAGAGTTCCAAACTCGCCGGCCCAGAATAGTTATTAAAAAATCGTTACAATAGTCCAAGTTGTAGTGATATATGATGGGTGGGATCGCTACTGAGTGAGCCACGCCCTAAGCGGGGTTTTTGTACTCTGCGAGTGTTGAATAAAGTTCAGTTATGTACCTGCTAAGCTGTGTGATCGATGTCTCGGCTCATTCGCGAACACAACATGGTGTCAGAAGTGTGATAGAACAGTCTCCAACGAACGGTAAACTGTTGAATAAGCCCATAAGCACTGCTGGAGGAGAAACGTTACAGTAGGACCGTAGTGTATGCCGTTTCCAACGAAAAAAGTAAATAAGGAAAGACTGCAAGCGGATCAGCACACGCGCATCCACCGCATCGTAAGTTAAGAGCAGGGGAGGGGTACGGTTACCAGGCAACCTGGGTGCAGGCAAAGAGGCCCACAGAAGCGTAACTTATGATTCATAAAAGTTGATTAAAGTGCTCAAGTTTGAAAAGAGCTTTAAGAAGAGTTTTTTTTAAATAAAAACTAATACAAATCTACAAAGCAAATGGAGGAATCACCAGCACCCACAACTTCATATCAAAATCCAACCTCCTGATCCATACGATTTTACAAAGCCAAACGACTTTGAAAGATGGCTCAGACGATTTGAAAGGTTCAGAGTTGCAAGTAACCTTGCACAAGCATCAGATTTGCACCAAGTTAATACACTAATTTATTGCATGGGAGACAAAGCTGATGACATTTTGTGCGGATTAGCCATGACTACAGAAGAGCGTGGATATTATGAAACTCTGCAGAATAAATTCAAGGAATACTTCACTGGCAAAATAAATGTGATCTATGAGAGAGCAAAGTTTAACTCCAGGAAACAAGAGCCAGATGAACCGGCTAATGATTTTATCACTGCATTGTATTCATTGTCAGAACGCTGTGCTTTTGGACCTCTGAGAGATGAACTTATTAGAGACAGAATTGTTGTCGGATTAAAAGACATCAAACTGTCAGAGCGCCTTCAATTACATTCAAACCTAACTTTGGAGAAAGCCATAAATATGGCCAGGCAAAGCGAAGTAGTGAGAAAACAGCAGGCAGAACTTAGGCAGGAAGAAGACGAAGACCTAAAGTTAGATGCTGTACACAAAGAGATGTACAGGCAGGATTCAACTAAAAAGCCAAAGTCAGGAAAAGGTGGGAATTGGAAAAAATTCCAGAAAAACCATAAAGAGAAACCAAAGAAATCAGGCTGCATGAGATGTGGAAAATCACCATACCATGTAAAGCCTGGTTCATGTAAAGCCCATGTAAAGCCATCCTTGAGTTGCACTGGGGTCAGACAGATCAGACCACAACCTGAGAAAGTAGTTACTATGTCTGATTTCAAAGAAATAGATGGCAAAACTTTAGAAGAAACCGTACAGCACCTTAAAACATCAACCTGCGCCCTTGACGCTCTTCCCACATCTTTCTTCAAAAGTGTGTTAATCAGCTTAGAAGCAGATCTGCTAGAAGCGGTAAATGCCTCACTTCTCTCTGGAAGTTTTCCAAACTCCCTGAAAACCCCTCCTGAGAAAGAGCGATCTGGATAAGACTATATTAAGCAATTATAGACCGATCTCAAATCTTCCTTTCATTGGCAAGATCATTGAAAAAGTTGTTTTCAATCAGCTGAACAAATTCTTAAGCTCGAATGGATACTTTGACAATTTTCAATCTGGTTTCCGATCGCATCCCAGCACAGAGACAGCGCTCATAAAGATAATTAACGACATTCGCTTAAATACTGATAAAGGCAAATTATCAGTGTTGGTACTACTCGACCTCAGTTCTGCATTTGACACTGTTGATCACAACATACTTCTTGACAGGCTGGAAAACAGGGTGGGGCTTTCTGGGATAGTCCTAAAATGGTTCAGGTCATACTTAGAAGAGAGAGGTTATTATGTGAGTATAGGAGACCATAAGTCTGAGTGGACATCCATGACATGCGGAGTTCCTCAAGGCTCAATTCTTGTGCCACTCCTATTCAACCTGTACATGCTTCCAATGAGCCAAATAATGAGAAAGAACCAAATCTCTTACCACAGCTATGCAGACGACACACAGATCTACTTAGCCCTATCGCCAAACGATTACAGCCCCATTGACTCCCTGTTCCAATGCATTGATGAAGTAAACAGTTGGATGTGCCAAAACTATCTTCAGTTAAACAAAGACAAAACTGAAGTCATTGCGTTTGGAAACAAAGATGAAGTTCTCAAGGTGAATGCATACCTTCACGCTAGAGGTCAAACAACTAAAAATCAAGTCAGGAATCTTGGTGTGTCTCTAGAGTCAGACCTTAGCTTCAGTAGTCATGTCAAATCAATAACTAAATCAGCATACTATCATCTGAAAAATATTGCAAGAATTAGATCCTTTGTTTCCATTTCCTGATGTGTTACTTCGGCTGTGCGTCGTGCGTCATCAACCCGGAACTACAGTTCGACTCAGTCGTTCGTCACGCCCTATATCTCATTACTAAGCCTGAAAACCAGTTGCACCTGTTTTGTTCTTTTCTTGTTTTATGTATGTGGTGGTGAAGTGCGAAGCATCGAGTGGATCTGAGACCGTTCGAGGGATCTGGCAAGTACCTTTTATCATTACATTTAAAGCAATAATTCATGAAAATGAAAAAAAAATTATTACTTAAATTAATTTATAACTAAAAAGCAGAATCATCTGATTCTCAATAGCAAATTTACTATTTTATTTCTTCATTGGATGAACTGGATGAACTGGCTGAACTGGCTGGTGAAATTATGGAATTTTAACCTCCACCAATAAAGAAACAATAACACAATTATTTTTTCTGATGTTACAATTGGTAAGTCTAAAAATAATATTTTTGATATACACAAATTAATAAGTCTTTGTATACACAAGGAAGCTTTTCCACAATGCAAATTGTGATTAAAATGATGTAATTGGTCCGCCTCAGACCTACATGGATCATCTAACATTACATACAGTTGATGGTGACGAACATGAAGCAGGGGAACAACTTTTTTTTCTCATATTTATGTGATATATTTAAGCAATATCACACAAGCGCTGTTTTTGTCCTGAAAAGCACGAGTGCGCATGTGATCTAATTTATTTGAAAGAATTAGTGCATCACCTTAATGGAATGTAGATACTTTTAGCTTCTGGTCTCCATTTTTGCCATCTTGCAAAAGAAACTTTAGAATTCGGTTAGGCAGACATAACTTGAAAAATGTAGAAATGTATTTTCAAATGTAATGCTGTTGTCGTCTATTTGCTCTAACCTGGGGGTGGGTGTGTATGTATGCATACTGCAGATTACTGTAACGAGGACGCTGAGGCCAAGTGAGAATCAATGTACAGAAGTTTATTAAAGACCGTTACCACAAACAAATACGAAAAGGCAGGCAGAGGGTCAAAACCAAAGTAGCAGTCAGATCTGTCAACATCCAAAGGGGAATTCTAAAAGGCAAAAGTTAGTAGGCAGGCAATAGGTCCAAGCAAAAGCATCAGTCCGACCAGGAAACGAAAACAATGGGGATAATCCAGATAATTGAAAAACAGAGAACCAGGCAGAATCATACACAGTAGACAGGCAGGAAAAACAGGAAATAACGCCCGGTAAGGCAGGTATACTGGCAATACTTTGCACTCATTTCCTGTTTGACTGCTTTTTAGCCAGAGACCATGGCCGTTTCTCAATACCAAGTACGCAAACTTCGGACTTGCGTCCTTGGTAGTTCAGACTTGCCAAGTTCGACTTAGGAGAACGAACTCCCGAGGACGAGAGGACGCAAGTCCGGTTATTCTGCAAATGGGACAGCGGCGTTCTTGATCGCGTCACTCAGCACGCTCTGGCTACTCCGGTTATCTCTTTATGTATATTTTAGGCAACAATAAAACGAAATATGGTATAAAACAACACTCTGCCTTTTTTCATTTAAAAAAAATCTTAAACACATTATGGCCACACAAATGTGGTTCAGGCAACGTGTACATTGATTATCTTCACTGCATAACAACACGAAATAAAACGCAACCCTGCTTCTTTTTGCTTTCATTTTAAAAATATTAAACATTATTGAACATTAAAACTGACATTTAATAAACAGACGGGGTTGTGTCATTTTATTTTATTATACATGTACAGTGAAGAGAATGTATAATAAAATAAATATAAAAAATATTATATATATTTTAAAATATATAGCCTAAAATTAAATTACACAACCCTGACTCTTTTTGTTAAATGTCCGTTCTAATGATCTGATATCCAGTATAAAAGTATAAGTAAATAAAAATAAATAAAGCAAACAATTCAGTCAAACATAAGTCAGCTTAAAATAGCCTATAGATAGCTCAAGTTAAATAGCCTAAATATATAAAACTATGAAACTTCACTTTGCCCTCAGCCAAAACGATTTGCCATGGAACAAATTATAGATTAATGAGACCAAAGGTCGCCCGTTAGATATACACAAGACTAATTATATCTCATGTTTAACCACTAGACTAGAGACACCAGAGCCAGCGGCAGACATCAGAAGCACTAGCCGAGGAAAAGCTGGTCCAGTCGGGGTTATTGAGCGCTGAGCGCCCGGTGATCGCCTGGATCTCACAACTCCGAAAAAGTCAGATACATTTTTTAAATAGGCGCCATCTTTATAAATAAACCACAGATTTGAGCTTTAAACAACTACATTCTCGACTGAAACACTCTTAGAATTACATTTCGTGACACGATAACAGTAGTATTTTGATATTACGCGGGTTTTCTCCTCTGCCATTGACGCTTGCTGGTGGGACGAGATGCATTCTGGGATACCTGTCTGTCTCAAGTTTGCACAAGTCACCTCTACATGCATCCTCGGTAAAAGGGCGGATCAAGAACACATCCGGGGATTTGAACTGGACTTGGCTAGATGTGAACTTTTGAATTGGGACAGTACTTGGGCAGCGACTGATGACGTTTCACAAGTCCACAATAACACAAGTACAGACAAGAACACATATTGAGAAACGGCCCATGCTTGTACTCATTGCAGAGGGAGTGGAGCACAGTCAGTACTCAGGTGAGGGCTCCCTCTGCTGGTTTGGAACTTGTAATAATAAATACAATTTTATAATAATAATAAAAAAATCATAATTTTGAAATGTTATTTTTTGTCTTTCCTGTTAAAAACCAATAAACATTCAATTTTAAAAAATCCATGTTGAGTCAAATAGAAAATTACTTTTCAAAACTACTTTTTGTAATGTCTATTTTTATGCTTTTCTCATTTAACACAATAATACTTTGAAATTATCTTGTTGTGGGTAATTAATCAGTTAAAATAACATTATTTACCAATTAGCATAACCACTCGTGAGGGGCTTTCGCACCAAAGGAGCCTATAATAGTTCCTTGAACTATTATTGGCTGAAGTAACCAGATTTTGGCGTGGACTAGGAACTTCCTGGAAAACTAGGAACTATTTTAGTTCCAGGAACTCCTTCATAGGAGGAAAAAATGTAGCTCCTACTTCAGAGTTGGGTTTAAACCAGCACTGTAGGAACTATCCGTGACGTTAGTGTACGCGGATTGGCCGAACGCACGCGAAACACCAGCACGTGCCATTTTTAAAAAGCAGATTAAATATATTTACTCCACAAACTAACTCTACGAACATGGAAAACGGTGATAGATGGTCCTCTTAACCGTTATGCTAAGAAAAAAACCCAAAGCAACTTTGAGGGGACCCAAGGGAAACATGATTATGTATTTCTGCTCAGCAACATCGGACATCAACCACACGATATACACTAATACCTTTTCATATATGTCTACTTTCTATGTATAACAGTTCTATGACCATCTAATAATGTATTAGACAGGAGTGTTAGACACATCGAAAGCTAATTTGCAGGGGAATTTGCAGAATGTGTTCAAGCTCAGGAACAGGAAATAACGCTCGGTTTACTGGAAATACTTACTGGCTGGTGTTCTCAGAATAAATGTCTGCCGCACTGTCATAATAAAGTCAACAAGCGACTTAAATCACTTCAGAGTTCCTACTGGCGATGTGAATGCAACCAGGAAAATGTTCCTAAGACAGGGATAGGCAACTTTGGCCCAACTACTTTGCTGTCTTGACTTCTGACATGCAAAACAATGGGTCTCAATCACTAATAAGTATACTTTCAGACAAATATAATGTGATAAACAAGGAGCAAAATACAATTCACCTTCAAACACAGAACAGGTCCACAATATCTTCCATGGATTTATAAAAATAAAACTCACTCATCACTCTTGGTTTTACCAAATTTGAGTAGCACTCACGTCACTCTTTTTTAAGAGTGGCTTTGACCTTGAACCTCTTATGATGATGTCATTGGAATTGCGTGCTCGTCAGAGGCTACAACATGTAGATGTGCAACATGTGCGCCTTCCAGGTTTCTTTGTCTTCCCAGTTTCAAGAGATTACACTTCGACATCAGAGACTCAACGCCAAGAAAAGTGCTCTCTCTCCCGCCCAGAGGACAACGTAATTGGGGTTAAATGGGACTCTGTTAGCATCATGTGGGCACAACTGTCACCCACTCATGTCGAGACCATTTTTAACACCCGAAGCAGCATCAGGCTAGTTCAGGACATTACTGTTCATCAGTTTCAAAAAGTCCTAGGTATCATGGCAGTTGCGTTCATGGTTATCCCTATGGGCCTTTTGCACATGATATGCTTCAGTTGTGGCTCAAAGCCAGGGGATTTCATCCAAGGGCAATCCCCAAAGGCAAATAAGGGCAAGGGCACGCGGCGAGCTCTTCGTACCTTGTTTATGCTAAGTCAGGCGCTAAACACTTCGTGCGTGTGTCTAAAATTCATGTTTATGGTAAAGGTCCTTGCACACCGAGTCCGAAATTCTGGTCCTAAATTTTCGCACGTCAAAAAATAAATAAGACAATTTTAGGATTGGATGGACCCAATTCCAATCCTAAAAAGCTCTTTGCAGATGATGTTGTCGTGTTGGCTCCCTCAGACCAGGACCTTCAGCATGCACTGGGACGGTTTGCAGCCGAGTGTGAAGCGGCTGGGATGAGAATCAGCACCTCCAAATCCGAGGCCATGGTCCTCAGTCGGAAAAAGGTGGCTTGCCTACTTCAGGTTGGTGGAGAGTTCCTGCCTCAAGTGGAGGAGTTCAAGTATCTTGGGGTTTTGTTCACGAGTGAGGGAAGGATGGAACGGGAGATTGACAGACGGATCGGTGCAGCTTCTGCAGTAATGCGGTCGATGTACCGGTCTGTCGTGGTGAAGAAAGAGCTGAGTCGCAAGGCGAAGCTCTCGATTTACCGGTCAATCTACGTTCCTACTCTCACCTATGGTCATGAGCTTTGGGTCATGACCGAAAGGACAAGATCCCGGATACAGGCGGCCGAAATGAGCTTTCTCCGCAGGGTGGCTGGGCGATCCCTTAGAGATAGGGTGAGAAGCTCGGTCACTTGGGAGGAGCTCAGAGTAGAGCCGCTGCTCCTCCACATCGAGAGGGGTCAGCTGAGGTGGCTCGGGCATCTGTTCCGGATGCCTCCTGGACGCCTTCCCGGGAAGGTGTTCCGGGCGCGTCCCACCGGGAGGAGACCCCGGGGAAGACCTAGGACACGCTGGAGAGACTATGTCTCCCGGCTGGCCTGGGAACGCCTCGGAGTCCCCCCGGAAGAGCTAGAGGAAGTGGCTAGGGAGAGGGAAGTCTGGGCATCTCTGCTTAGACTGCTGCCCCCGCGACCCGGCCCCGGAAAAGCGGAAGAAGATGGATGGATGGATGGATCCAATTGTAACGAGTTAGCTCAAAGGGGAAATATTAATAATAACTCATAGCGTGCTCTAAATATTTGGGTCAGTTATTGGATTAACTTAATGTAGCTAAATTAATATTAAAATCAATGAATCAGTTCGTCCAACAAACGCTTTTGATTATTCATTTATTCTAAGAAAAGAACGTTTTTCATGGCCACAGAAAACGTATTATTTCTTAGCATGAACAGTGCTTGGAGCGTGTAAAAGGATAAAATCGTAAAAGAGCCTTTGTTGCAAGCAGAGAATCAGAACCAAATACGTATTGTCCACAAGTTTTATTAACTAAATCACAAACATAACTAAACAAAAACAAAGACACACATACATACAGACATGCATAGGTAAAAAGGTGAGTGACAGAAGGCAATCGGAAGCAGGAAATGGAACTATGGGAAAGATCCGTCTAACTATGAAAAGAACCATCAGCATATAATTTTCAGAGCACCTCATTAAATTGATACTTGCATGGGTTGTGCAGTGACACAATTCTTGAAGTTGTTGAAAATTTAAGTTGTTGATGGTTCCGAGAGTGTCAAACATGGAAGTTGCAATCGTTTTCCGTTGGAGGAAGTTCCGTTGATGAACTTGCCTGGTTAGTTCGACTCTGTTCTGGTTGAAAGTTCTCACATGGCTGAGCACATGCAGATTGGTGGCCGGAGAGGCCATGCTGGTATCCAAGGAGTGAGGAAGTCGGAAGAGTAGATGGCTGCCCATTCAGTAATGGAAAAGTTGCAGTTTTCCTCTGAGTTGGATTGAAGAAAATTCAGTCTGACTCTGTTGGGAGAGTGAAGGCCTAGCAGGCTGTGTTTGGTGGGGGGTCCCCACAGACATTAACCTGAAGAAGCAGCAGAAGAGTCCAGAAACAAGAGAGCAAAGGTGAGAGTTGTGATGGACTTCTTCTGCATTTAAATGAAGACGTTGTGCCAAACTCCTGAGATTGTCCTGGATTCTGTTGTGGTTGAGAGAGTCCTCTCTCTCCTGAATGAGCACATGGCTGGTTGTGACCAGCACAGCACCCTAAACATATTGAAAAGACCAAGAGAGAGGGAACGGCTAGTGGATAGGCTATTTAAATCTTGACTTAAGGCTCCAACCTGCTGCAGGGTTGGCTCAACCAATAAGAAAGGAGGATTTTTTAAGTGGGAGATTTATCTGTGGGGAGGATTTATGACGCTGTCTCATTTGCATGTGCAGTTGGATTGGTTTCTGATGAAGAAACTAAGAAAGATTCTTGTAATACAAATATGTTGCGCAGCTATCAGCATATCATGTACACAAACAATCATTTCGATCTTCGAAATACCAATTTATAGAGACCAAACATGGTATAGGTGACCATTGATTCTATTGTAAAATACAGCATCAACAAAATAATAGTATTAGAAGACATTACACAAGACAGTAAATCATTCACAAAAATGTTCTGGGATGTATGTTCATTTATAGACCAGATCTTCTATTAATGAAACAAAGTATGTATTAAGATTGTTTCTGTCTCCCCCATTGTCTCTATCTTGAGCACATGACCACCTTTTTTGGTCCCACTTTATATTAAGTGGCTTTAAGTACTATGTACTTACATTGAAATTACTAATTTGATACAATGGACTTATTGTGTACATACATGAATTACAGCTGTAATTACAAGCAGGTATTTTAAAAATATAAGTACAATGTAAAAACATGTATGTAATTACATTTGTAATTACACTGTTGACCTGTCCCTTACACCTTAACCCACCCTAAAACCTACCCATACCACCACACCTGTCCCTAACCTTACCCGTATCACACCTCAATAGCAGCAAAAGTGTTTTACAATAAAACATGAACACAATAAGTACATTGTACTTATTTTTCGATGTAAGTACATAGTACTTAAAGCCACTTAATATAAAGTGGGACCCATTTTTTAACACCCATAAAACCAACTTATCTGATCGTGGTCATGGTAACCAAGACCTTCTTGCCCCATTGGACCACAGATCCCAGAGTGAGTTTTAAAGAATGTTTGGTACATTATTATGTCTGATTTGTCTCAGTCGTTACACAATATTTCCAACAACAAAGTACATCAAAATCATTCTTGAAGATGGCATTTTGTATTGTTTTGCGGATTTTTTCACAACCAATTAATTAATAAGCATCAGACTAATTAATTAATAAGCATTATTAAAGCATTTTTAGGATGACAAATACAAAAAAATGCATAGGAAAATTTCAGACTCAGTGTGCAAAGACCTTTTGGGTTATGCGCTGCGGCTTAATTTCCTTTCTATGTGGCTCAGACCCCGGTTCCTCACCTTGGGTGCGTGTCGTCATGGTAAAATGCTAACGACAGACACTCCCCGTATGGGATAGGGAGCGGTCTTAGGTGGGCGTCCAGCCCAGGGGATCTGGTAAGGTCATCATCTCGATTTGGCAAATCAACTGCCTCGAATTGATGGCTATATTTCTGGCCCTGAAGTACTTCCTCCAGCAGTTAAGGGGCTACCATGTCCATAGGAAAATTTCAGACTCAGTGTGCAAAGACCTTTTGGGTTATGCGCTGCGGCTTAATTTCCTTTCTATGTGGCTCAGACCCCGGTTCCTCACCTTGGGTGCGTGTCGTCATGGTAAAATGCTAACGACAGACACTCCCCGTATGGGATAGGGAGCGGTCTTAGGTGGGCGTCCAGCCCAGGGGATCTGGTAAGGTCATCATCTCGATTTGGCAAATCAACTGCCTCGAATTGATGGCTATATTTCTGGCCCTGAAGTACTTCCTCCAGCAGTTAAGGGGCTACCATGTCCTAGTGCGGGTGAACAACACTACGGTTGCGTAAAATCACCAGGCAGACTGCGTTCTGTCTGAACAGGGGTGCATTTTCCAAAAGCATCATTAGACTCTCTGAATCACCCATCACCGGTTAATAGAATTGCCTATAAAATGTGAATGTTAAAAAAAATTTTAAATGCTCCCAATCCATCCCAATCTTTGTCCACCTGCCCAAACCACTTTGTCTCACACAATCAAATTCAAAACCGCAAAAAGCCGGCAACAGTACTCTGAAGGGGACAACTGTGGGAATTATGTGGAGCTTGTTAACTTGTTTTGAAAATATGATAACAAACTAGCACAACACTTTAAGACTGGCACAGATTTTTATGGGCTGTCAAGTCAGATTCAAAATAAGCTTGATAACTGAAATGCCAGTTATATTGCTCTAACTGACTCTGTAATTAACAGGTGGGAATGGTGTAATATTTGCAAGATGCAGACCACTCAAACATCGTGGAAGTTTTGTGCCTTTGGGACGAGACAATAACATGCGAGACTTTCGCCATGGTTTCAGGCCTCATTGAAACAGAGTCTTTGTTGAAAACTGTTTGTTTTTAAGGCTTTCATTGTCTTTCTGCCTGGGAGTTTCTCCAGCAAATGTTTTATATTGATACAATCTGTAATGTTAAAAGTGCTATATAAATAAAGGTGACTTGACTTGACTATTGACGGAGATAGTTCTCATCCCTTAAGTTTTTTCAGCCAACATTTTACATGTTATTAAAGTTTGTTAGGACATTTGTTGAAGGACCATCTGTTGCAGGATTCCTTGTTCTTCTTGAAGATAATTATTTATGACTCTGTGACACAATACCTCCCTACTATATAGTAAGTGAAAAGCAGTATGTGAAATGAGTAGTATGTCTGAATTCATAGTATTCATTAAACATAAAAAAAGGTCCTGGTCAGTAAAGAATTCAACATATAGACTTTAATGAACTGATACTCGGGAGAATACAGACAAAACACGCGACAGCATTTTCAACTAAAAGTGTAAAACTTTTTGTGTTTTGGGCATTTGTTAAAGGACAAGTTCGGTATTTTACACTTAAAGCCCTGTTTACAGATCGTATCTGATGAAATAGAACGGTTAAGATTAAACTTTGGACAGATGCTGCTGTCGCGAGAATTTTAGGTTTATATCGCTTTCCCCCCTCACCCCCACAATGGTTGTATATGTGCACTGGAAGATTCCATCCTAAAACACATTAAATTTTCGTTTACAAAGACGTGAAACTCACCGAGTGGTCAGGGGTGTTCACTGATACGGTTCCAAAAAAAATCGCTGAAAAAGATGCATTCCAACAGGTTTTATCGTAGTTTTTGTCCAACTCCATGACTTGTATTGAATGTGCTGTGTGAGGTGCGGTATTACTCCGCCGCTGGAGTGTCTATTATTCAAGCTCTCAACGGAAGAATCACGGGTGTGACACGTTTGGCAAAATAGGTCCACAAAAGCTAAATAAACCTAAAATTCTCGCGACAGCAGCATGTGTCCAAATTTTAATCTTAACCGTTCTATTTTTGATCAGATACGATCTGTAAACAGGGCTTTAGGTGTAAAAATACCGAACTTGTCCTTTAACATGACAACAATGTTTTGTGTGCCTGAAAACTAAAACTTTTGAAACGGCTTCAAAGTGCAGGTTTTTGAAAATGGTCTCCATGTAACCAACAAAAACGGCAATCTCTGATGACGTCATGTACATGCACAGAAAGGTGGTAAAGACATCGTTAAAATAGACCATGTGACTACAGTGGTTCAACCTTAATGTTATGAAACAATGAGAATACTTTTTGTGCGCAAAACCCCCCGAAAATAACAACTTTATTAAATAATCTCTTATTTTTAACGCCATTCTCCTACGCTGTTGATGTAGTAAATGCAGTGCAGTGCTTCCAGGTTTTAAATCAGAACGCTGGCTCACTATTGGCCGACGCTGGTCAAGTGAGCATCACGACACATGCGTGTAATGCTGACGCAGGAGATAGCTGATAATGAGCCGGCGTTCTGACGTAGAACCTGGAAGCACTGTGAACAGTGTAGGAGAATGGGCCTTGAAAGTTACAATGACGTTGCTGGCTATGTGGGGTCAGAAACCTCTTGGATTTCATCATAAATATCTTCATTTGTGTTCCGAAGATGAACGAAGCTCATACGGGTTTGGACCGACATGAGGGTGAGTAATTAATAACAGAAATGTCATTTTTGGGTAAATAACACTAGAAGGTTCAGATTAGAATTTACTTTATATATAATATATAATTTTTTTAGAACAATAGAGTGAAATTATAGGCATTTATAATAGTCACTCTAGATAGAGACACTGTGTGTCATTTTCTGCTCCAAAGCAATCTACAAAAGCTTTCTGATTAGCCTGTGTTTCTATTGGAATAAGAGGCAGCTGCGGCCCGCCTTACGGGTCAGAGAGGCTGCACAGTATGACCAGCGGCCGCACACCCAGCTGCCGGATGGTGTTGCTAAGAACTTGCAATGTAACGTTAAAACTATTATTAGACCGGCCCTCGCGGCCTCAAAACACTACTGGCCCACCGGGAAAAGTCCCGACTCTCCCGATTGCCAGTCCGCCCCTGGATGGTGGTCCTGCACATCTTGGGTTAAATGTGAACCGGCCCATTGGGAAGGGCATCCCCAGGTTTAGCTTTTCCTTAGACCCACAGCCAGGGACCAGTAGCAGCAACAGATTTGAAATGTCCTTACTTAACTGTCAAATAATTTGGTGCTGCATTAAATTGATAGGCCTATAATCCAAATGGCGATGAATTGCTTTGACTTGTGAAAGTGAAAACTGATAAACTTATGTTAATGAAAAAATATTTTGCCATGAGTTATTGATCAAATTTTTTTCCCAGTGTTGTTCATTAATGACATTCTTTTGTGCAGTTTTGCATAATACACCAACGCTTTTATCTGTTCCCAAGAAAGTGGTGGCTGAAACGTGCAGTAACTTTTTACATCAAAGGGGAAGAAAGTACAACACTTTGTAATAGCCATTTGTTTTCATTGCACAGGACAGTGAAGAAACCCTCTCAGATCACTATCCTTTGGAGGAAGTGCCTGTATGTGCATAAAAAACTTCATACTACAAACAATTTATACTAATTTATATTATGCCTATTATTTCTGACTGCAATGTGAGTTGCAGGAGTCAAAAAATAAAAATAAGGGGAAAAATAGAACTTGACAACTCAAAGAAAAAATTGGCACTAGAGATAGAGTTGCTTCAAAAGGAACTTCGGAGTAAGTGCTAATACACTATTTCATACAGAGTTGCTGACCTTGCATAACAATATCTCTTATTGCAGGAAAAAGATGACTTGATCTCTGGCTTTTCTTTACAAAGAATAATTGAACTAAAACTCAATAGATATGTGACACTATATTTACTAATATATCATAATGTATGTAATTGTATATTCAGTAATACACTTCATAATATATAGATGTATATGTGATCAGATATAGTACTGCACGTGTAATATATTGCAAAGAGAAATATATAGTGTAGTATAATTTTTATAGTTTTAGATTAGGTACATTATCAATGTTTCAAATTGTCAAGCTAGTTAACAAAAGCACAAGCACACCGGCATGTACTAAAGTATTAGCCAAGAGACTATCACTGTTCTGAGGAGTGCTCAGCCATTACTTTTATATAGTAATTATAGTCTTAATTGTGTTCGGCCAATCATCAACCAAACCACAGGCTCTACTCTTCTGCACAATGACCCCAAAAACTCAGACACACCAGAAAACATTTTAATTTCCAAAAATAATAGAAGATTAAACACTAAAAGTTCTCCCCCTATATTAATAATGAGCAAAACACATTAAATAACTATTCATTTTAACACTTGCTCTCCTTTTAAGGGAACTTATGCTGGGAACTAGAAATCCGTTGTAACTCATTGTGTGAACATATCAGTTCAGTTCAGTTTATTTATTTGTCATTGTTACAAGATAACAACGAAATGTTGTTAGAGAAAAAACAGACAGGCATATAGTATTAAGTTGTCCACCCATTTGCCTTATCAATATATGTTCCCATAAATTAAATTACATTACCCATAACTTATACCTAATTTAACTCCCCATAAATACCCCTAAAAGACCCCATAAAGAGCTATAGTAAAGTGCATGGTGCAATCAATAATGGACAGAGACATTATGTCACAGAGGGATGTCCGATGGGGAATGGGGAATGGGGATTACCCATTAAGCAGCCTGACTGCATGGGGGTAAAGACTGTTGGCCAGCCTGCTGGTTTTGGCCCTGATGGACCTATATCTTCTCCCCGAAGGCAGTAGTTGGAAGAGGTGATGTGCTGGATGTAAATGGTCCTGGAGGATGTTCTTCACTCGATTCATGCAGCGTGAGGTGTACACAGTTGGAATGTCTGGGAGGATGACCCCAATGATCTTTCCTGCGGCTCTCACCACTCTGTGTAGGGCCTCCTTCTCTGTGCTGGTGCAGGCAGCAAACCACACCAGTAACCCGTAGGTCAACACACTCTCCACTGCACAGTGGTAAAAGTTGATCAAGAGTCTCTGGGGGAGTTTTGCCCACCTCAGCTTCCTGAGGAAGAAGAGGCGCTGTTGGGCCTTCGATGTGGCAGAGGCGATGGTTTTCCCCCACGACAGATCCTCCGTTACAATCACATCTAAAAACTTAAAACTAGAGACCCTCTCCACCGCCTCATTCCCAATGAAGAGTGGAGAGTGGTTTAACTGTCCAGTCCTGCGGAAATCCACAATGATTTCTTTGGTTTTCTTTGTGTTGAGGGTCAAGTTGTTGCTGCTGCTCCATGCCGCCAGCAGTTGGACCTCTCGCCTGTATGCAGTCTCGTTATTCCCGGTGATGAGGCCGAGCACTGTTGTGTCGTCGGCAAATTTTATTACGTAGTTGGATGGGGAGGAAGAACTGCAGTCGTATGTGAAAAGTGTGTAAAGTAGTGGGCTGAGCACACAACCCTGGGGGGCCCCGGTGTTAATGATCAGGGTGGAGGACTTGTGCTTACCCACTCTGACATATTGTGTGCGGTTTGTTAAAAAGTCCAGTATCCAGTTGCATAGTGTGGTGCCTAATCCAAGTCCCTGTAGTTTGTTACGTAGCTTGTTTGGCAAGATTGTGTTAAATGCTGAACTGAAATCAACAAAAAGAAGCCTTGCATATGTGTTCCTGTGCTCTAGATGTTCTAGCAAAGTGTGTAACACAATAGCTATGGCATCCTCTGTTGACCTGTTCTTCCTGTATGCAAACTGGCATTGATCTAGTGAGGGTGGTATAGCAGTTTTTATATGTGTAATGACCAGTCTCTCAAAACATTTTGCAATGATGGGGGTGAGTGCCACTGGCCTGTACTCGTTCAGACTTTTGACATTAGACTGCTTGGGGACTGGAACTATTATGGCAGATTTCAAGCATGCAGGGAACCATGAGGTCGCCAGAGACAGATTAAAGATGGTAGTGAAGACCGTTGTTAGCTCAGCTGCACAGTCTTAAAGCACCCGACCCTGTACTCCATCTGGTCCTGCTGCTTTCCTTGGGTTGATGTTGCGTAGGCAAAGTCTGACATCATGGGTGCACAAGACTAGGGCCGCCTCATTAGGGGGGAGAGGGGGCAACACAGAGTCTTTGTTGTCTCTGTCAAAGCGGGCATAAAATATGTTAAGTTCCTCAGCTAAGGTGGCACAACTATTGACAGGGAGGGATGACACTCCCACACCTGCCGGGGGTTTGAGGAGTTGTTGAAGTGTGCCTCAACGCGGTTTTTGTATGCCAGTTTGGCATATCTGATGCCCCTTCTAAGAGCTGCCCTGGCTGTACTGTATGCCTCAGTGTCCCCAGATCTATATGCTATATCCCTGGCGTTAGTTAATGTTTTTAGTTTTGGTGTCATCCAGGGTTTTTGGTTTGGAGCTACCCGGACCTGCTTTGAAGATGTCACGGTATCCACACAGAAGTTGATGTAATCCAAAACTGATTCAGTGAATTCATCCAGAGAGCCCCGTGTCAACACCTCCTGGCCTCTGAAGATGTCCCAGTCGGTGGAGTCGAAGCAATCCTGGAGTCTGGGGATTGCATCATCAGGCCATGTCCTGACAGACCTAACCAAGGGCCTAGTGGATCTGGCTTTCGGGGTATAGCAGGGGTATAAGAGGAGTGAAACATGGTCAGAGAGACCCAGGTGGGGGTATCCCTGAGCGCTGTATGCGTGTGCTATGTTAGTATATACCTGATCGAGTATATTATTCCCTCTGGTTGCACATCTCACATTACGATGGAACGTGTGAAGTACAGTCTTTAAGTTGGCATGATTAAAATCCCCAGCCGCAATAAAGGTACTGTCAGGGTGTGCAACCAGACATTTGTGTATACAGTCATGAAGCCTTGTTAACGCTAGTTTGGTATTTGCATCAGGCGGAATGTAGATCGCGCAAATGTAAACAACACTGAATTCACAGGGAATGTAGAATGGTCTACATTTAAGCAGCAAGAATTCCACATCGGGGCAGCAAAGCTGTTCAACTACAGTGGTATTTGTGCACCAAGAGTCGTTAATGTAAATACACAGACCTCCACCGGTCTTCTTACCAGAGTCTGCTGTCCTGTCAGCTCGGTAGTTGGTGCGGCCGGTTAGCTCGATCGCTGCCGCCGGGGTCGTGCTGTCTAGCCATGTTTCTGTGATCAAGCTGTTGCAGTTGTCCATCTGTTTCTGCATAGTCAATCGCAGTCGGACTTCATCCATCTTGTTCCGGATTGAGTGGGCGTTCGATAGGAAGATGGTGGGAAGCGGAGTCTTGAATGGATTGGCCTTTAGCCTAACCCGCACTCCCCCGCGCTTGCCTCTCTTCTGTCGGCGCTCACAGCGTCTCCTCCTCCGGTTCACAACCTCGGAAGTCCCGGATAGTGATCTAACGATCTCGGGGGGGATGGATATATCCAATGGAAGATGGTATTCTGCTCCGTTGTTAAGTCGTAATAGTTCATGGCGACTGTATGTGTGTGTCTCCAGTTGAAAGCTACGTGCAATAATATTGAGTGCTATCAAAACAACAAAAAATATATGCCCACTGTGAGAGCTCCTAGCCGCTGCGACTGTGCGCGCTGCCATTTTTTCCCCCCATCATATATTCTCATTTATCTGGGAACATGTATGTGCAATATATGTACAGGATAAAGGATAACACGGTTTGAATATTACATGTAATGCTATTTTTGTCTTCATTTATAAATATTTTATGTGTATTAATATATAGCCATACATGGTCAATGCATATATTGCAGTATATTAAAAAATATAAGCACTAATTCCCCATTTATGGAAATGGATTATGTAATATATCGCATTATTTAGCAGTATATTCCCATATATTTTTGTTCCGTAAGGGACTTGCAAAGAATCTCAGGGCAATGCACACAGTTTGTGCTGTTGTTAAAGCCAGACTCCGACGAGTCGAATATTAAATGTGTGGTTCCAACAAATGAATGATGTAAATGACACTCTCACGAGTCATAAGAAAAACTATATTTCTTAAAAAGTACACTATCGCGCTGCGCGAAAGGACTTCCCGTATCATATAAAGCCGCAATCTAATCTTGTTTACATGAAGTAAGCCTGCTCGCGAGCAGGTTCAAGCTTACGCACCTGTTGCTATGACAGCAAGTCCAGGATGAGTTTAGAAGAACCAAACAATCCAAGAACCCACCAAATCGCCAACAATCAAATCCAGCTAACTGAGTTAGTGACGTACGAAGAACGGACCCCTGGACTTACTGTCATAGCAACAGTTCCGTAAGCTAAGATTAGATTGCGGCTTGGTTGCTTTATGTGTGAGTAGTAAGTTACTGTGGTGATGAATCTGAGTTATGAATTATGAATAATAAAATATTTTAAAAATTCCACAAACATCTGCTTTCTTCTCTAGAAGACACTCTTTCATAGATGTATGTACAATTAGACAAACAGTGTCTATGGGGCTTCATGGTTTCAATTATCGCATTATCCTGTTGGGCAGGGTTCTTCAATAGGCGGCCCACGGGCCAAATCCGGCCTGTGGGAGGAAAATGTTTGGCCCGCGCTTATTTCAAGTTTGTCATGGTAACATCAGCGTAAGCACGTCACTGGCATTAAAATTCAAACGCGCAGAATCCTCTGATGATGATCCCAGGATACTTTTCTGATGTGATCTACCTTTAGTGTGTGTAGCTGATGTGGTGGCAGTGGCTTTCACTACCGTTACATGTGTCTGTTTTGAGTCCTTTCTGGCAGCTAGTGCCATTGATTGAATACTAGTTTGGACCTTCAACACCTCTTCAGCAGGCAAGAACTTTAGTTTTCTAAACCTGGGGTCCAAAGCAGCAGCCAGAAGGACAGGGTTGGGAGCATCAGGTAGAAATTCATACAGCCCTTGCCACCTCTCTGTGATCTGCTCAGCAGCAGAAGCCTGAAATGCCTTCACTGGTGCAGTTTCAGGTTCTGCAGTCAGTGTGGACTTTTTAAGGTTTTGGACCAGCTGTGGAAGGGCAGAGAGGGTGACATACTTTTCTCCACTAAGAAACTCTATAGCTCCTTCAAATGGCCCAAGGACCTGTGTCAACTCCTCACTGATGTGCCACTGCTCTGGCTTTAGATCCAGGTAGTGGTGTTTACCCTTATTGGATTGACTGCTGGATCGGAGAGAGCTGCAGTCACAGGCCATCGCTGTTCCAGGAGTCTTGATAACATATGATACGTACTGTTCCACCGGGTACTGACATCCTGTATCAACATGAGTGGTGGCTTTCCCATCTGCTGTTGTTTTTCTTTGAGCTTAGTGCAGGCCAGTTCACTCTTTTTGAAGTGCTCCACTAGGCACCTAGCAGAACCCACACAACTAGCAATTGTTTTATTGTTTTTGAGTGTGCTCTGCACAACTAAATTTAAAGTATGCCCTGCACATCTCACAGAAGCCCATCCATGCCCCTCTCTAAGAATTATTGCTGCTGCCACCACATTGGCCCCATTGTCATGGACAACTGCCTTTACCTTTTCAAGTGGAATCTCAAATTTGGCAGTTGTCTCCTCTAGCCAGTCTGCAATGTTGGCTGCAGTGTGTCTCTCTTCTAGGGGCATTGTGGTTAGGGAGAGGGACTTCATCTCCCAATCTTCCCCCAAGAAGTGGCATGTCACCCCAAGGTAGGCCTCTGTTGCCACACTGGTCCAAATGTCTGTTGTCAGGGCAACACACTCTGTTTGCTTTAGGACAGATTTCAATTTCTCTGTAATGTCTCTGTGTTTCTTCTCCATCAGTTGTGTGAAATATGTTCTTGATGGCAGGCTGTATTTAGGATTGAAAGTTGAGATCATGTCTCTAAATCCTTTGTCCTCCACCAGTGGCCCCATATCGGTCACGAGCATGTTCAAAATGCTCTCTGTAAAAATTGCAGCCTCTTGAACAGTGCATGACTGAGCTGGGCGAACAAAGCTGTCCATACTCTGTTGTGAAGTGCTGAGAGGGAGAAAAAGAGGAAAAGCTATTTAATTTATTAATATGCACAACAGGTTTCATGCTGTAATCTGGCCCTGACATCAAAGTAAATATCTGTTTTATGTAGATTTCTACACCTGCAGCATTTACCATTAGGCTGATTATAATGTCGATTTGGAGAAGCAGGCGGTATTGGAAAAATACACTCTTAACAGAATAGTTATATTAAACTTGTGTCTATTTCAGTTAAAGCTGTTATAAGTTATACATATACTATAAGTTATATAGTATGCAAGTTATAAAGCTATCTCATATGTGAATTTCTCCTTTAAGATGTTATAATATAACCACTCTAAGCATATTTGTGTATTCTGGTAGTTAAACGCTGAAGAAGAGCTGTAACGTTGAACACGCACTCACGCAGTAAAAGCTGACGCACTTTTTGTTCCATGCGTTTTAACTGAAAAATGAGTAACGTTACTCTGAATCTTTATTAAAAACCAACAGGCTGGGGAGTTAAATTTTTTGTTGTTGTCTCTAACTATTTGGCAGATGTGAAATACAAACAAGGTCTCGCAAAGACTGCAATACAATATTTGTTCCTCAATCACGTCCCGGTGTGCGTGGCTACATAAAAGTTCAAGCATAGCATTGCTGCAATCGGTCTGACTGGCGTGTGTGTGTGAATGGGGTTCTTTTTTTAAGCCATACTCTCTTGCGTGATAGTTAACGTTACGTTTACTACTTAAAAATGTCATCAAAGCTAAAAATCATATCTAGTCAAACCGCATCACGACATCGCTACAAATACATTATGGGATTAAAATCAGCGAACATCAATAGGCTTAAGGCCTTTTTATGCTTCTGCGTCAACTCCACGCCGTAGCTACGCCGTCACTCCTACGGCGTCGTGGCCGTTTTATGGTTCTGCGTCGGGTTGTGTTGCATCGCGGTGCATTTCACCGCGAGAACGCTAGGGGGGCGGTATCACAGCCCTTGTGGTCTGCGTCGCCTCGACGCGTAGTTACAATTTTTTGGAGGTGCACGTCGAGCTACGGCAGAGGGGACGGAGAGGGGTTCGCGTCGACGCAGAAGGGTCTGCGGGGGTACGCCGTCGATTCGACGCAGAAGCATAAAACAGGCTTTAGACTACGTTACCTGGTTTCAGCGATGCTTGGTGAAACAGCACGGAATGGATGTCTCCTGTTCAGATGCTGAATCATGGAAGATGTGCTATTGTGGTATGCCAGCTCTATTTTGCAGTAGAGACACTGCACCTTGTTGTCTTCTTTATTAAGTGTGTAATGATCCCACACTTTAGACAATTTCTGACGTTTATTTACATATTTATTCTCCGCCATCGCACTACTAAATTCAAAATATATGCTTCCTGAACAGGTCCGTGTGAAACAATCAAATCCCTGCGCCGCGCGTATAGTGCGCGTCATTGGAATTTAACGAGGCTTCGAGGCAGAGTTTTTGCCTCGAGGAATTTTTGTAATCGAGTAACTCGAGGAATCGTTTCAGCCCTAATGTTGCCTGACCACCACAACGCAAAGCCAACGCGTTTGTTATGCACGCAGATCGTGCTGTCTGTAAGGCTGATAATATCAAATGCCATTTCATCAGAGCTATTGCTTCAGCCTAGTGTTGCTTTCGTCAACGAAAATTATGACGAAATATCTTCATGAACGAACCTTTATCGCCTGACGAAAACGAGACACAACGTTAATGCTGCAAGTTTAGTTGTAAGTTAGGCTAAAGCCCGTTTATGACTCGCGCGGGTTATTTTTAGTTTCACTTTCTCTAGCAGCGCAATATCAAACATAGCCTTAATGTCTCACCCCTGTGGAGGATAAAATTCGCTTTTAAACAACCCCCAACCACCGCCTGTAGTTGGTCCATTAACACCGAGGTGGTAAAAGCCGTCACAGCCCTAAATATAAAAAGATAACCTTGTTTGAAATACTATATTGACTGGGTTGCATTACTTAAAAGAGACTAAAATACAATTTTCAATTACTAAAACTAGACTAAATGTCATCAGTTTTCGTCGACTAAAACTTGACTAGACTAAAAAAAGAGTATGAACGTGACTAAAACTAACAAAAACTAAAATGAAAGCTTGACACAAAGACTAAAACTAAAATTAAAACAGGCCGCCTCTCGCTGTCACTTCTTTCATTGAATGGTGAGTACATGTCAGTTAATACTTTTAGTTTGATCCAAGTAAGAACAATAAAATGTTAATGCTGATAGGTCTAATAATTGAATCTGCTATTGGGGAAGTTGATGAGAAGTGTCATCAGTGAAGTGAGCAGAAGTGAGCAGGATCAGTCGACTCCCATGCAGACATGGAGATCCAGAGTTGTTGTTTGTTCATTTGTTTTTAATATCCACCATGCAAAGTTCTTTAGTTTTCTGTATCTGAAAAATGCTCATAATTGCTTGAATAAAACAGACTAATGAGAAAAAGAAAATAATAAATAAACATAAATAAAATCAGAATAATTATATTGTGATTTGTGACTTTTAACAACAACAATAATAGCAGAGCAAACATTGAGGCCATAACATTGTGGTCGGTGGCCCTTGGCTTTATATTGTCGGCAGAATTTGGCCCTTAGTAAAAACTAATTGAGCAACCCTGCAGTTGGATTTCTGTTACAGTAGCGATAACAACTGGCATGTTGACTTCGAGGGCTACATTACAGTCATGTACGACTCTAGGGGTCGCTGTCTGATAAAAACGGAAAACTGCATAGTATGCCTTTAACTTGCACAGATATAGCAAGATTTTTTTCTTTTAGTTGTCCTATTTCATAAACATCTCCTTTCATCTTATGTAAATTTGTTTGAATTCATACGATTTTTCAATCTCAGTCAGTATATTCTGTAGAAGACAGAAGTGAATCGCAGTTTCTCAGCATGTGATTGGCTGTTTGCTAGTAGTGTCACACCTAAACTCAGTATAAAGCCTGAGTTGACAGAGAAAGTTGATGATCAGCATCATGGTACCAACAAAGCCTGATTGGATTGGCTTGGTTTTGTGAACTCAAAACTAATCCTGTAATCATGGGTTTGTTCAACTGCCATCACGGTATGGTTTCAAGGTCTAATTCTAGTTGATGATAATAATTTAACCAAAGTTAATAAATACTAAACTACTAGTGTTTCAACAACATGAAGATTTAATAAATAAACTGGATTTTTTTAACATATAAAATCTATTTTATAATCATATCTAGTCTGGATTTATTATGATTTTGTACATGTCAATTTCAGATTCAGAAACAAGAATGTCGCAGACTGTCCCCATACCCATGAACTCCTCAACCATGAACTCCTCAGCGTTTGTCATCCAGTTTCAACCACCAACACAAACACCAGCAGCTGGAACTGGGACAAACGTTCCTGTGTCTGTTTATGGACAACAGCTAGCAGGAGCTTCACCTCTTCATAGACTTCAGCCTTTTCTGAAAGGCCAACCAAAAGCCCTTGGGGTGAGAAATTGTTCATAAACCCAAATAATTGTTATGTGTTTATGTCAGTCTGAGACTATGTTTACACGGAAACGATCTGAAGAGAAAACACAAAAGTGGCATTGCGTTATCACTTTTTATTCTGCGTTTAGACGAGCGTTATGGGGGGGGGGGGGGGGGGGGGGGGGGGGGGGGCGGGGTAATCTGCGTTCATATGGTGACGCAAAAGTGTGTGAAATTGGATGTAGTGTGCACTCCAGGCGCTAGGTGGCAATGTGAAGCACTGAGAATGAAGGAGACGCTGACACAGTTTGTCATGTTTAATACGGTAAAGCTGCTGCTTTAACCCTCGGTGCTCTTCGCGTGTCGCTCAAACCTGACAAAATAATTTTTTTTTGTCAATGAAATTAATGCAATATTTTAGTTTGATAATGTTTTGTTATTTTCCTATACTGGCGCATGCCTGTGACGTAAACGCGACTCCTTCACAGTCTAGTAGACTTTTGCGTTTTTACCCTTACAGCCGGGAACGCGATGGTGGAGCTTTTTTAAGATTTCCACTCTGGAGGGTGGTTTCACTTTTTTGCGTTTTTAAGCCCCAAAAACGCCGTCGCCGTGTAAACGAAAGGCACATCCGTTACAATATTTTTATGTTTTCACCCGCGAGCGTTCTCATGTAAACAGGGCCTAGTGTTATGATTTGATGATATTGGTTGTTGTGGACAGCACTCAGCAACAACAATTGAAAATAAAGTGCAGTTTATTAATAACAAACCAAAGTCATAATCCATTAGGCAGGCAGAAGCTCAGAGCACAGTAAGGGTGTACTCACACTAGGCACGGTTGCCATGAACCGGGCCCGAGTACGATTGTCCCCCCTCCCCACTCCCCACTCCCCACTCCCCACTCCCCCTCTGGCCTGCACTCACATAGGGTTTCAGCATTCGTGCCGGAGCACGCTTACGTCATTATGGTGCGACGGTTTCGGTATAAACAGGAAGAGCGGCGCTCTCTGAACACAATGGAGTCCATCGCTCTGTTTTCTTTGTGGATAATTTTGTGTCGTTTGGTCCACGGTGGTCCACAGCCCTCTCACAGCCTGTTGTTAAACAGATGTGTCGCCTTAGTGGCGCGAAAATTTTCACGTAATCGTGCTGCTCGTATGAGGAGGTTTGCAAGGTACCAGCTGAAGTGCAGCACGGACTTTGCAGCTTTGATTACGGACTACAATTTCCAACAAGCATTGTACCTCTGCCATAGACAAAAGTGACCCTTTCCCCGCAATGTTGGTTTTGCAGCGTCGCAAAACCGTGACGTCACGCGTCCTGTTCCGTGCTCCAGCACGGTTACCGATCACACTGCATGCGAACCGCGCCTGAGTCCAACTGAACTGTGCTCTGGCCCACCTCTTCCAAGCGGGCCAGGGCCGGCTAATCGAGCTGCGCCCGGGCACGGTTCGGAGCACTCACACTAGTCAAACGAACCGCGCTTTGGTGGTCAAACGCACTCGGGCACGGTTCAAACTGGCTAGTGTGAGTACACCCTAAATCAGTTAAAACAAAAAATAAAAATATTTTTTGTATTGTTTTTTTTAACAGTTTGCATCTCCTAAAACAGTTTGTGAATGAATGCAATGAGAGTACCTACTAGTCTGGCTATCACCAGACCAAGTTCAATATTTTAAGATTGACCATTGGTCTGGGGAGTCTGCGCTGTATTTCTACTGCAGAAGTCGGATGTCTCTAAATAACAACAAATAATACACACAAATTAATAATAAAAATTCAAATCATACGTTTTCGGCGTTGAATTGCGGGGTTTGTCGATGATTTCATTCCTGTGCTTCATTCCAAC
The DNA here is from genome assembly GCF_949152265.1 of Phoxinus phoxinus. NCBI lineage: Eukaryota > Metazoa > Chordata > Actinopteri > Cypriniformes > Leuciscidae > Phoxinus > Phoxinus phoxinus. Next base: position 34,316,042 of record NC_136884.1, on the reverse strand, counting down.
AGGATCTCATAAAAGTGCGTCCACATAAAGCTGCCTCTTTTTCATGGCTTGTTGCGCTTACTGTCAAATACACACGAAAATATTGTCACAACGTCTGTCTTGCCGCGTTTTCACATAAACACATCGGATATGTCCGTGCTACTGTCAGCGGTAACGCGTGAGATTAATGTTTTTCAGTTTAAAGCGTTACAAATATTTAATTTCTGTCATCCTTTGGCTAGCATTACATTATATAATCACGTTCTTCTTCATGCAAATGCTTTTAAACCATGTAAGCGCGAAAAGAAAAAAGAGTCTTTGAATGTCTGCTGACACACACATGCACGCAGAATCGACTTCTCTTTCACGCTTGAACAAATAATAGCACACAGTCATGCCAAAGTGTCCGTTTTGGTTTTGAGTATCGTCATGAGAGCAGTCTTAAATGAGTTAAAGTCGTAAATGAACGTAAAGAGTTGTGAGAGAATGGGACATGTGCAGCAGTGACAGCAGATCAAATAACTCAGGGAACAGAAAATGACTCACTGCTCTCGACTAAAGAACGCTTGTAGCTTTAATAAGGATTCATCTATATTTAATTTATACTTGATGCAGTGAAGACTGCAAAGTGTTTGATAACTTTATTCAATTATTAATTCAGTTATATTTTTTGGAGCCTAATACATTTTAGAATTGATAGCTTTTTTTTTAGATATTTTTGTAAAGAAATAAATAATTGAAGACATCAGTAGCAGTATTGGTATCAGTGATACTGGCCTTCATTCATAAAAATATATCATTACTTTTTTTTAAATATACTGTCCTAATGTTGTTTCTACATTGATTTGGAGATTAACTGTGAAATTATTACATTATAAAATATATTAAAAAGAAGCTATCTTGTGCAATTATAACAAAATGATCCCAATGTAAAAACACAAATACACTGCGTGAGCAAACATTTAGATGAGATTTGCAATAGTAATTGAGCAAAGTTTATATATGAATAAAAGCCTTAATTAAATATGTCATCATGTAAAGTGATCTCTTTCCTAGACTTTAAATGGATGGACAAAAAAATAGATAATATTAAACATATCTCTATGACCGTAGGCCTATATATGGCGGTTCTTCCCAGTGGTATTGAAAATCGATACATTTCAAGGTATAGTATCAAAGTAGTATCGTGACAACAATGTAGGGTGCCACAAAAGGGTGCCTTGACTGAAAAAAGGTTGGGAAACACTGCTTTAGGAAAACTTTTCTATCATCATCGTGTTAAACCAGCCTATATCGCGCCATGTGGATACGCCAGTTTGTGATTGGTTCGGAAGCAGGAGAAAATAATGTACAGGTTTCCAGACTGAGGTGCAGGGCGAAAATCAAATCGCTGCCAGATCAGGATCTGGGTAAACCCAGTCTATCTAACTACAGTTGTTATAAATGTATATTGTGCTTGTAATATTGTTATTCTCTTGTCCTTCACAGACTGTCCAGATAATGATCGGTCTGTGGACTGTCCTGTTGGGAATCGTGTCTACAGTTTATCCAGATTCCATCTTTGTCTTTACTCTTATTCCTTACTGGGGCTCTCTCACCGTAATAAACAATTATACAAAAAAAGTGTTGTGTATTTTATAACACAAGTTACATATTCCAACAGAAGTCTTGATTTGTGTCTTTCTCTCTGCTCTCAGTACATCATCACAGGCTCACTCTGCATTGCTGCAGAAAACAGACCGAATTCACCCTCCAGTTTGTGTTTGGTATGTACACAACACGTCTTGTTTCTCAGGGGTTAAGCACCAGAGCTACAGGAACACTATTGTGTTTGTACTGATTTGTGTAGTGATTTCTTCTTCCTTATTTGTCTGCCAAAAAAGTGTATGGGCATCAGTGACCATAATCTGTAGAGTCCCCAAACTTGTCTTGAGTAATGGCGAGAAACAAACTAATTTTTTTCCCATAAATCCTTAAATGTATATCTCTGATTTTATTTCCGTCTATAAACATTTCTGCCATTTGGAATTTTCTAAAAATATATATATATATATATATATATTTAGCAAACTTCTAGGCCATTGATCCAATCTTAACTAAATTTTGCACATTAGAGCTAAGGATGTTGCTGGCAAAAAGTTATCTAACTATTAGTGATATCACTGGGAATCAATGAGAATATAAGTGAATCAAACCGTCTCATTGAGCAATGCTCATTTTCTACAAATTGAAATTTTTTAAAACATAAACTTAACTTAATAGACAGACTACTGGACACATCGAGAATTGACACCAAATTGTGTCAAAATTAGACCTCGCCGCTACAACAGAAATTTTAACACTAACTGGAGGATCTGTAAAGTTAAAAAAATTATATATGAATCTTCTTTGTTGGATGTCAAAACAAAACAAAAATAATATGACTTGGCTAAAATAAAGGCTTAACCTGTCTGTGAAACTGTGGGAATGTTAAATACTTGCTTATACAGATGTTAAGCAAATGTTGAGCTTTTGTTCACAATCACTTGAAATTGACCTATGACATGCAATTAATCTAAATTTCAATGTGTTTATTTATTTATGTTTTCCTCTCGTTTCAACGTTCATACTGTTGTTGGGTGTGGTAGAATACCTTTTCACCTACCGCTATGTTAACAAGTTCTTGTTAATTTTTTTATCCATTTTATGTTTTTCTTTTTCTACCTATAGGTGAAAGGTTCACTTGGAATGAACATTTTCAGTGCTCTATTTGCAGGCATTTCCATTATCATACTTTCAGTAGGTTTGGGTATAGGGCCGATGATGTACAGTCACTGCGGGTTTGTTGATTGTCCTCATGTTGATGTAAAGTATACGGTATGTCACCAACTTTTATTCTTCACATTTATTTAGTAATCACAATAAGATCACTGTGTGGTCAGCACTTGTCAAAAGTCAAGCTATAACCAGTCCAGTCTTTTTTCCAACATTTCAGAAGTAGTTTATATCTCTTACTATTACTGATCATTTACGATTAAAGAAAGCCTTGACATTATACATTAATTGTAAACTCAGTCCAGTTTGACCTTTAAATATGTTGTATTACTATATGAACCTCAAGGATGGTAGATTCTGAACTTCTGAGCAGCCTGTGTACTGATGTGAGTGCTATTATCAATTATTTCTTCATAATTATTTGTGCTTATGTTGAATTCTCTCTCAGACTCTCTTCTTGGGAATCCATGGTGTATTGTTGACATTCACCATCCTTCAGTTCATCATCTCCATCTCTCTGTCAGCATTTGCCTGTAAAGTCTGTTGCTGTTCTCCACAGGTGAGTGATGCGGCAAGTCAAGGGTTTTTAAACATGTTTGTCAGCTGAACTCCTCAGATATGCATATAGAATGGAAATAGTTACTTTTGAGGGTGTTCACACTTGGGTTCACATTTAAAAAAAAAAAAAAATTCATTAAATTTCTCTTTTAAATGTACAAATCTACAAAGTTTTAATATGTACAATTCTCAAGCTTTACAATTCTCTCCACAAAAATGTTGAAAATTATGTGAATGTAAATTAAAGGGATACTACACTTTTTTTGGAAATATGCTCATTTTACAACTCCCCCAGAGTTAAACAGTTGAGTTTTACCGTTTTCAAATCCATTCAGCCGAACTCCGGGTCTGACGGTTTTAGCATAGCTTAGCATAGATCATTGATTCTGATGAGTCCAGTAGCATTTCTTTCAAAATGACCAACGAGTTTTTAATATTTTTCCTATTTAAAACTTGACTCTTCTGTAGTTAAACCGTGTACTAAGATCGACGGAAAATGAAAAGTTGCGATTTTCCAAGCCTATATGGCTAGGAACTACTCTCATTCCGGCGTAAGAATCAAGGAACTGTGCGGCCGTACCATGGGTGCAGGCGTAATGATATGACGAAGCACTTGCCGTCAACAAACCAACGTGACAACCTGCTTGCACAGGGAGCGTGCCTTGTAGCATGGAGACATTTGTGAGAGACGATTTAGATGACATTTACTTTGGTGCTAATCCCGAACCGTATTTATTTGGAAACCTAATTTGCCACCTAAAAACTACACAAACTTAGTCCCGGTCATGTTGGAAGTTACTGAGCTGGGGACTATTTTCAGGTGCTTCGTCATATGATTATGCCTGCACCCATGGTACGGCCACGCAGTTCCTTGATTCTTACGCCGGAATGAGAATGCTTCCACAACGATTACGTAGGGGGCGGAACAGGATAAGAAATCTTTGAAGTCCACTTTTACGGCCTGCTCCTAGAGCTTTAAAACTACAATGCCCCTAAGAGTAGTCACATTTGTAATCTCAGAGGTTTAACTAGTATATGTGCTTTAAGCCAACATAATAGTTCAATGGAGTCAATTTTTCCCTACTTAGAAACGTTCAAATATTTTCTTTCAATACATTTGTCAGGTTTTTGACCTGAAAGCACAATTTCTTGCAACTGATTTTTTATACATCCCTTATTCAAAACATGATTTTTAGTAAAGGAGGTTTGAGCCATTGATATTCAGAGATAAATTAAGTATTTAAGAATAATTTTTGGGTAAACTATCCCCTTTATTGCTTCAAAAACTAAAACATTAGAATCTACAGGGAAATGTCATATTTTATTTTATTTTATTTTTTTCTTCAGTTGTATAATTATTATTATTTTTAAATCCAGATGAAGGTGTTAGGTTCCACATTAGGACATTTCAGTCCTGATTTCATTTCAGGATTTCTGTCTTTTGCTTTTTTCTACTCCATTCGAAGTATGTTGATATCTGTAATACTGAAACTGTCTGCCAGTGTCATTGCATGTGTGGCATTTCACAGTAAGAAGACAAACTCTACATGTGTATTTTTCCAAAGGTGTCGTCTGTTCCACAAGTTATAATCGCACAGCCCTGTGATTATAGGCCCAATCACTTCGAAGATCCTTACTACTCAGAGGTAAGATAAGCTTTTAACCCTACTCCCAAAACAATGTATTATTTGAATTTAGTGTCACTATATATGAACTGGAAGTGTGTAAAGCACTACGTAATGGGTGCATTCATTGTTTAATAATATCAATAAATAAGTAATCTTTGCGCTAGGAAGCTGATCATATATATAATTTTTCTTTTAGATGCTTGTGGTCAACAACCCTGCCATGTATCTCCGTCCTGCAGAAATTCCTCCACAACAGTGAATTTAAATAAATATGAATATTAAAAGTAGACAGAGTTGAGATGGGACACAAGGGTTTTCCCAGTGATTTCCTGTCCATTATCTCTTATGTCTTTCATTCAAAAGAGAACAATAAAGCAAAGAAAGAAATCACTTGATCAGATATTAATTACGTGTTACAAATGTGTAAACAATAATTATTAGACTAGATAATATTATATATATATATATATATGTTATGTCAAGGAAGTTGCTTAATCATTATTGAAACTGGATAGATTGTTTTGAACAACTAATTAACAACTACAGTATAATCTGTAAGAATAAAGTATATATGTAAAAAATGGCTTATTCATGTCTCTTTTTTGTTACCTTTCACCTACGTTTAACCCTCTGGGGTCTAAGATGTTTTTGGGGTCCTTGAGATGTTCTGACATGCCCTGACATTTGTGCTTTTTCAGTTGCTTATAAACATATTAATGGCAAAGGTGTAATTACACTCTATTTATCACAAACAGGGCTACCATAATATGTGAGCAACATGCATGTACATGTTTGTATTTTTGAGAGAATAATGTTTATGCATGGTTATTCAAAAAACAAAAAAATTAAGTGTCTGAAATAACGCCACAAAACACATAGTAAATATGTGTTAACAATACGTTTGAGTAATGGAAGTTGTCACCTTGAGTTTTTCCTTCAAAATGATCTGAAAATCATCCTGCCTAATCATTCACATAAAACAATACATTGATTTACATTTTGTAAAACACTTTTTGTTTGGGAAGGCAATATGCGCAGGGGCGTGGGCGATCCAACACCATGATGAATAGTAAGTGGTTCACACCTGAGAAGACAATGGCCCGCTTAATGACCCCGCATAATGAGCCTTTCATTCAGGTGTGTCACACAAGAAAGAATGTGAGGACAAAATAAATAAATATATCATTCTATATATAATCCAAATATAAATTAAAGTCAAATGCACATTTTTAGTACATAGTCATACCTGGAAACAAATCCTATTCAAGTAGGCTATATGAGCCATTCTACAGAATTGGATCCAAGTTAGATTTGGAAACTTTTCTTTGTTTTCCAAAAAATGTTTTATACATGCAAATTTTATAATATCCAAGGTAAACATTTCTAGTAATTGTGCAGTTAATTCTCATACTGTATTTTCAGAAAGTTTTGGAATACATCCTCTGCCCAAATGTGTCACTAATAAAAAACAATAATAAATAATTTAAAGGTATAGCGGAGGATTTTCTTTTTCCGCGTGGGTAGCCTATACTATTGGTCCACCTAAGTGTCAATCATTCTGGTGATGTTTACGTAAGGCCGTCGTACGTGCTCGTCCCTATGTAGTTTTCGCTTTCAGGTGTATTATGTGTGATGAGTTATGGTTTCAGCCATTCCTTTGAAAATGGCTGAGGGTCGACAGAGAAAAAAAGTATACGAAGTGTATGATAAGAAGAGAAAGGCCGCAGAATATAGAATCAAGACCAGAGTGATTTTGGGTGAATATTTCACACGCGGGCGTGCGCTAAAAGCACAGGTTGGGCTTCCCACTGATGCCGCAGTCGCGAAGATTCTACTAGACAGGTAAAGTTTGTCATGCTATTTGGAGAAATCCATTTAAAATCACTGCTAGTAAAAGTTAATGTAAGCGTTCCCTCTCGGGAGCAAATAGAGTGTTGCGCATGTGCATTTTTAAAAAAATTGGAGAGGGCGGGTCTTTTCTAAAATTAGGAAAGATCCTCCGCTATACTTTTAATTTTGTGTTGACCGCACATCCCATAGGTTCACCTTCGAAGTATTCGGGTCTGAGTCTTTCGTTCTTTTGTCATGTGAAATTACATCTGAATTGGATACAGAAATTAATTAATAATTCCTAACCTTCCTTACAAACAAATGCATAAAATACAGTTGCATGATGCATTACAAATTTCTTACAATTTGTGAATTTCTGTCATGATGGTTCTTTTCCATAACTTGTGAGGACGAGAAACTCGAGAGGTGAATTAATAATTTCAGTATTCAGTACAGACTGCATAACTTTAACCTATGGGGCTGTGATGTGATGAACGAAGGTCTCTGATTGGGTGGTGAGGTGAACTAACCTATCCTGAAGACCCAGCTAAGCAATTAACTAATTAGGGCCCAAGCCTTGAAAAGGCGAAGGAATTGTTTTCCTTCGGATTATTAGGGCCCGAGCACCGATGGTGCGAGGACACTATTGGAATTGCTCTGTTTATTATTATTATTATTATTATTATTTTCCGCATTTGATCGCATTTTTGAGGGCCTAAACATGCACGAAAACTCACGAAAATTTGCACACGCGTCAGAACTGGCGAAAATTGACATCTGATATGCGTTTCAGAATTGGGCGGGGTAAAATGGCTCGATAGCGCCACCTATAAAGGTTCAACGGAGTGCGCCTCCCGCTACGTTTCACGTACGTGTACGAAATTCGGTATATACATGTAATGACCCAATACCTACAAAAAAGTCTCTTGGAGCATAGCCTTAAACACAACAGGAAGTCAGCCATTTTGAACTTCCTCTCTGATTTTTGTGCAGTTTTTGGCATTTTCAGGCCTCGTACTTTAACGAACTCCTCCTACAGTTTTAATCTGATCATCTTCAAATTTGGTGAGTGTAATCTTAAGGCCTTTGCGACGTTAAATTGCGAAGATCTAGAGTTTTCGTCGAAGGGCGTGTCCTCGGCGGCCTGACAAATTTTGATGTTTCGCCATGAAACAGGAAGTTGCTGTAACTAAGGCAAACAATGTCCAATCTGCCCCAAACTTCACACGTTTGATAAGCGTTCTGTCCTGAACACATGACCATGCTCAAATTCAGTTACAGTCATAGCCCCACCTGCTGGCAACAGGAAGTGACATGTTTAACACCGTTTTGGACTCCTAATTAACATATACAAAATTGCCAGCAAGTGCTAAACATGTTAACACCATAATAGAAACATGCTAAAACATGCTAGCAAACATTAGCTAAGTGCTAAAGCATGCTATTACTGCAATTAAATAGGAATTTGCTGTAACTCAGGCATTGAATGCCCAATCTGCCCCAAACTTCACACGTTTGATAAGAGTTCTGTCCTGAACACATTTACATGAGAATATTCAGTTATAGTAATAGCGCCACCTATTGGCAACAGGAAGTGACATGTTTAACACTGTGATGCTGTACTAGCAACATATTAAATAAACCATTGAGTTATAAACATGTTAGAAACATGTTAAAACATGCTAGCAATTCTTAGCTAAGTGCTAAAGCATGCTAATGCAATGAAACAGGAAGTTGTTGTTACTCAAGTAGGCAATGTCCAATCTGCCCCAAACTTCACAGGTTTGATAAGAGTCCTGCCCTGAACACATCTACATGAGAATAATCAGTTAGAGTAATAGCGCCACCTGCTGGCAACAGGAAGTGTCATGTTTAACACCATTTTGGACTCCTAATAACATATAAAAAATTGCCAGCAAGTGCTGAACATGTTAACAACACACGGGAACCATGCTAAAACATGCTAACAAACATTAGCTAAGTGCTAAAGCATGCTATTCCTGCAATTAAATAGGAATTTGCTGTCAGGCATTGAATGTTCAATTTGCCCCAATTTCACACGTTTGATAAGAGTTCTGCCCTGAACACATCTACATGACACTTTTCAGTTATAGTAATAGCGCCACCTACTGGCAACAGGAAGTGACATGGTTAACACTGTGATGCAGTACTAGCAACATATTAAATATGCCATTGAGTAATAAACATGTTAGAAACCTGTTAAAACATGCTAGCAATTCTTAGCTAAGTGCTAAAGCATGCTAATGCAATGAAACGGGAAGTTATTGTTACTGAAGAAGACAATGTCCAATCTGCCCCAAACTTCACATGTTTGATAAGAGTCCTGCCCTGAACACATCTACATGACAATTTTAAGTTAAAGTAATAGCGCCACCTACTGTCGACAGGAAGTGACACGTTTTAAACTGTGATGCATTGCTAGCGACATATTTAATATGCCATTGAGTTCTAAACATGCTAGAAACATGCTAAAACATGCTAGCAACACTTATCTGAGTGATAACGCATGCTATTATACCCATGATAAAGGACATTTTTGTAACTGACTTTGACATACTACTCCTATTTTTACCTACTTAAATGCACATTGCCCACCGTGCTCTGTCTTCCTAAAGCCACCGGGTGGCGGTGGCACGGGTGCGAGGGCCCTTTCATCGCTGCTTGCAGCTTTAATTATTATTATTTTTCTTACGACTATTCGGGCACTTTTGGGTCTCTTAACGTGCTCAAAAACTCTTGAAACTTTGCACATGGGTCAGAACCCGCGGCCATTAGGGCCGGGCTGAAGTTGGGACCCGGGCGTGGCAGGGGGGCTCGACAGCGCCCCCTGGAACGGGGTCCAAAAACTTGGTCCATAAATCAAACACGCTTGCATGTAATAATATGAAAATCGATATACTTATAGATCTCATCGGTTCATATATCCTTCGTGCTCTGACTTTTTACGCCAGCCCAACAGGAAGTCGGCTATTTAGGGTAGTTTAAAAACGCATGTTCTGGCATTTGAAATACTCCTCCTAGAGAATTAATCCAAACACCACGAAACTCGGTCAGCATGAATTCAAGACATGGAGGATGATAAATTGCCAGGGGATTTTTGATATCTCGAACGGTTTGGCCGTGGCGAGGAAACAAATTTATGGCGAATATTGGAAACAGGAAGTGTGTTATAACTTCTGCATACATTAACTGATCTTGATGAAACTTCAGCATTGTGTTCATTGTAAGAGGCCCATCACATGGATGTGACTATTGTGAGTCAACGTTATAGCGCCACCAACTGGCAGCAGGAAGTGTGTCACTTTCAAAATGCTTTAAAATCACCCTCTTATTTTTACCCGATTTGCTTCAAACTTTATCTGTATAATGTAAACACACGGCAGATGTGGACCTGTGAAAGGATTATTGATATCTTAAACACTGTTGCCATGGCAACGCATCAAACTTTAACATTTTTTTCTGATGTTTTTGAGACTCTTAGCATGCTTGAAATTGGATGAAACTCGACAGACACTTTACATTTATTGCCTAGTACACTTGTGCAAAGTTTCAGAAACGGGCGTGGTAAGGGGCTCAGTAGCGCCACCTTTAGTCAAAAATGGGGTATTAGTTTTACCTACAGTAACAAAAATCAGTATGGATATTGTTCTCCTCGCGCCGGACAACTTTCTAATTTACACTCATTAGCCCCGACCAACAGGAAGTCAGATATTTTGGTTTGAATGGGAGAAGATCTGAGAATTTTGCCAGTCTCTCTCAGTGTCTGTGTGTGTGTGAGAGGAGGGGGCTTTGTTAACCCCTTTCTCTGCTGTGTGCGACTTCTCGGGCACTTATGGGGCCCTTGACGTGCTCAAAAACTCTTGAAACTTTGCACACAGGTCAGAACCCACGGCCATCAGGGCCGGGTTGAAGCTGGTACCTGGGCGTGGCATGGGGGCTCGACAGCGCCCCCTGGAATGGGATTCGAACACTTGTCCATATATCAAACACGCTTGCATGAATAAGTATGAAACTCGGTACACATTTAGATATCATCGGGCCAAACAACTTTCGTGCTCTAAGTTTTACGCCAGTCCAACAGGAAGTCGGCTATTATGGGTTGTATGAAAACGCATGCCCCTGGAATTTGATATACTCCTCCAAGAAAAATGATCCTATCGCCACCAAACTCGGTCAGCATGAAGTAAAGACATTGAGGACGCTAAATTGCGGACGGATTTTTGATATCTCGAATGGTTTGGCCGTGGCGAGGAAACGAAGTTATGGCGAGAAAAGAAAAACACAATGTGTTATAACGTCTTCATACATTTATTGATCTTGATGAAACTTCAGCAGTGTGTTTGTTGTAAGAGGGCGATCACATGGATGTGACTATTGTGAGTCAAAGTTATAGCGCCACCAACTGGCAGCAGGAAGTGTGTTACTTTCAAGATACTTTTGACTAAAGTGGTGGGGTTATTTTTACCCACAGTCACAAAACTCGGTCTGTATATTGTGCTTATCGATCCGGACAACTTTCTCATTTACAGTCATTAGCTCCGACCAACAGGAAGTCAGATATTTTGGTTTGAATGTGGTTTTGTCTCTCTCTGACAGAGTTCCCCCTGCCATTCTCTCTCTGTGTGTGTGTGTGTGTGTGTGTGTGTGTGTGTGTGTGTGTGTGTGTGTGGGGAGGGAGGGAGGGAGGGCACACACACAGACAGCCCCCCCTTTTCTGTGTGTGTTTGGAGGGGAGCAGAAAGACTCACACTGATACAAGCTCTAAAGCAGACTTCTTCTCGACAGTCAAAGCGGGGTTACGTTATTGCCCGTCGTGCACAGGAACCCGAAAGGCAACGGGGTGGCGGCTTTTTATATATATATATATATATATATATATAAATAAATATAGCTGCAAGCAGCGATTACGGGCCCAAGCCGGTGGCAGCGCCAGCCCGGTGCCAGCTATATTTGTTGTTGTTTCTCTTAAGTCATCCATTTTATTATATGCTATGATTAATTGTATTAAAAGCTCTTTATGTTTTAAAGTCACCACGCCATTTTTATAATAAATAAATAAATACAATTACATGTAAACTGAAAGATGTTGTTTAGTGACTTTTCAATTCAAAACCATATTAATTGCAGCTCTGCATGGTTTCTTATTGAAAGGAGTAAATTTAAAATACAATTAACTGGCATATAATCCTGCTGTACATGATTTAAAATTTTCTTCTATGTTGATTCAATGTTCAATAAGTGATGTTCAATAAGTGATTTAGGTGGAACAAATATTATTATGGTATTAATTTAGCTACATCACGTTAATTCTATTAACTGATCCAAATATTTATAATTAGTTATAACAAGTTTTAATTAATTATTCATATTTACCTTGAGCTTATTTGCCACAAACCTGAAAATGGCTGCTCAACATTCAATCCAATCCATTCAATCTGACAGTCTTGAGAGGATTTAGAGATAAATGGCCAATAATCTGCAAATCCAGGTGTGTGAATCTTATTGAATCATACCAAAAAACACGAGGCTGTATTCGATGCAGAAAGGCGCTTCAACAAAGTACTGAGTTAAGGATCTGAATACTTATGTCAGTGGGTCTTGATGGGTAAAGGGTAAAAAAAAATAAAGAAAAAGAATCCAAAGCATTTTAGCAAAAGGCCTAAAATTTCAAGGTCTATTAAATCAAATATATGACTGAAAACTCAATATTATAAACTATAGCAAAGGAGATTGTCAGCATACCGTGAAACTCCCGTAATTTGTATGGCCCAAACCTTGTTATATGAATAATCACATCAATATACAGTATTATTCGAAGGTTGTCCAGTTGCCAGATGAAACGCATCCTACTCACATAATACATATCATACAGTTTTCAACCCATTTGTGCCCTCAACCTGGCAACCTAAAACCCAGTTGCGCTGTTGATATCTACTCAGGAGACAGGGGAATTTAAATCAAGAATCAGTGCTAGAAATGGCATTAAAAGTCTCAGGTGGTGCTACGGTGAAAAAAACTAAATATTGCTGCAAATTTAACAATATATGGATGGAGGAATTTCATTTCTTATCTCCAAGCCGCATCGACAATTCCTTTTGCAAAGTGTGTCGCACTGATTTTAGTATCGGACACGGTGGGGGAAATGATGTAATAAATCACAACGGCACAGTGGCACTGCGGGGGCACAGAAGTGTACACCGGACATTTTGAGCTTTATAACTAAGGGCCTGACGGAGGCAGACTATTACAGTCTATTACAAACTATTACAGAGTGAACTGAAAATGGCATTGATGATTGCAAAAAAAAAAAACATTCCTTTTTCTTTTTGTGATGAATTTAATGCTAGTTTGGCAGACATCTTCCCCGATTCTGCCATAGCTAGAAAATACTCATCTGGAAAGACTAAAACAACTCGGCTTCTTAAAGCCTCTCAGGGATAAGCAAATGCTAGGGCCGCCAGTGTGCGCTACTCATCAATTTTTCGGCAACAAAAAGGGCGATTTATTTAATTTTAATAATACTATTTTAATATTATTAATTCAAAATATTACCAAATAAAGCAACAACAAAAAAAAGCCCTCAAAAACATAACCAAGTCCCCCAACTCATCCCGGTCCGCCAGAATGAAATTGAAATAAGCAAATAATAGCACCCTTTGTGCTCTCTTGTGCTGCAAAATCAACTATACAAACCTGCACACACTCCCTCCAGGGGTACTTAGAGCAGCAATGTCTGTATGATTGTCGGTTGTGAATGCCACATGCATTTATATGTACATGACAAAAGAAAATTTGAAGCCTCAATGCAAAGTATTAAGAGATAAAAGATGGAAATGAAATAAATAATTGGACATGACCATTTGTAAGAACGTCACTTGTTCAGATGAGTATCTGATACAGGACACATTTAAAAGGTCATGTTCATAGCATCAATAACAAAAAAATCATATTTGAGCAGAAAATTAAGCAACATTCAGCTGCGGTGTGAACCTAGCTTTGATTTCACACAGATTTGCAGACCCATTTAAAACTGTTTCCACAAAAATAAAAGGAACAGGGTCTCACGAGTGCATTACTTTTCAAGTCAAGTGGCTTTTTATTGTAGATTTAACTTCCCAGAATAAGTTTGTAAATGACATTTCAGGTTTGGTTCTCAAAGTCCCCCTGTGGTGAAAATCCAGCTTTTAATGTTGTCTATGTGGTGTTTTTAATCTGCTTTAAGACAAACCATGTGTAAATTCATAAGTCGACAGCATTGCTGAGTATTTTCTGCTTAAAACTGCAGTGAACCAAAGACAGTTTAAAAACACGGTTTGAAATCACTGGTGTTTCTGACGTCACACACTACCTTGTAACCAATCAGATCAACGTGTGATCGTCAACCAGTGGATCTCTGAGTGAGTGAGTGGAGGCGGGGCACATTTGCATATTCATAGAATCGCGCATACTAAATGAGGCAAGGGTGTCGAGTTACATTCAAGATATTTTTCAGGGGAAAAAAAACTGTTTAACCCTCTGGGGTCGGCAGTCGCACCAGCGATACCTCGTTTTTTTTCTTACCAGTGCAAAAGAGACTCCGATAACTGTCGATTTTTGTCATACAGGCAAGTGTCATACATCATTCAAAACTGTTAAATGTATTCTTTTATTTGTGTACACTAATAATAAAAACTAAATGTTGTGTTTTTCGTGAAATAAAGAAAATAAACATGATGCGCATTCTGCCGTCTCTCTTAGTGTGAAGTTCATTCTGAAACGTGACAGAAAATTATCTGTAACTCACCGAATGCTGGCCACATTGACATAAAACATATGTCTTTACAAATCTTGAAGTCTCTATTTTTAAATAATGTAAATCATATCAAAAACAAATTGACTAATCCGTATGAAAGCAACGAGATGTACAGTTTCTTAAACGCACCCTCATTAGCGCTAATGTGACCACACCCACGCGCGCACAGGCAATTGACATGCAAATAGTGCACGTGAAGCAACGCAGATCTGTAAACGCCTTCATTACCTCAAAAACAAAGACTTCAGTATTCCTCTGCTTTTCATCTAGTTTGGAAGACTAGTTGTTTCATCTAGTTGTGTTTGTGCTGAGCTGTGCTGTTTACAGGGCTCGCAAAATCGCCCGCCCGACGTCCCGGGGCTATTGTGTTTTCCAGTCGGGCTAACAAAATGCATAACCGGCCTGCCCGACGGGCTATCTGAAATAGTGTTCACTTCAGTCTTGTTATAATCAGATTCAGCGCGTTCTTCGTCTTCAATCCGCAGTGGCGCCGAACAGAGCGCACGTCAGAAACAGAGGACAGGGTGTGTGTGTTTATATATATCTGAGCCTCATTGGTCTGTCACTGCTCGTCAATGTCAGAATATTAGAGATTACCAATCAAATCAAAGTAGGCAGGATTTATATTCACAGAAGCGGCTGAGCGCGAATTTGAGCAGAGCGACTCGACGCTTCAGTTTACGGTCAAGTGTGATAAGATGTAAGTAGCTAAACAAAATATTTTTTTTAGGTCATAAATGTTAAACAAATTACAAATTATCAGGCAAACGAATTTACTTGTCTAATTTCGCCATTTTTAACTGAAAATAGGCCTTTGTAACGTGACTCATGTAATGTAATTAGTTTACTGTCATTGTGAGGGGACGAGAAACATTAACAAAGCCGTTTTCATCTTGTTAGGCACAATATTAATAACGAATGTGTACATGTTGAGAATTAATATAGTACAATTTGTAGCCTTCAGTAAATTAAAAAAGTTCAGCTTTTGGAGGGGAAGAGACAGGGCAAGATGAGGAGACTGAGAGAAAAAGAAAGAGTGATGGATAGTGAGAGCAGGTATTGACAAATAGGCTACTGCCCGCTGACATGGTTTTAAAGCTATTCTTATCCTTTTTTTGGCCTTCAAACTTTTTGAAATGCAAATTTGAAATTTGAACCCCCTAACAACCTTAAATTTAGGACCTATTTGATTATAAAGCCCTGTATTAAGATCAATAATGAATGTGTACATATTGTGAATAAATTTAATAAACTTAGTTAGGCTACCTAGCTTTCCTAGTAGATTTCAGTAAATGAACGTGTCTAAGAAAATTATTCATAAATCAACCTATCAGCTGACCCCAAGTTTACTTTCGTCATTGACAGACAAAACAGAAAAGCCTATCAGTCAAAGCTCAGCTTTATTAGGACGGGAAGAGAAAAACAAAGAGAAAACGAGTGTGATGCTGATGAGGAGAGAAAAATAATCAGCTGTGTGACATGGTTTTAAAGCTATTGTTGTCCAATTTTTTTGGCATTCAAAACATCTTAAAATTCAATTAATTCCTAACCAATTTTCTACATTAAAAATTGTCTTTTTATGTGGGCTAGTAAAATTCATTTCGGGCTACCAAAATCTGAAGAGTTCCTGCCCGAAGGGCTACCAGCGATTTAGAAATTTTGCGAGCCCTGTGTTTACCTTGGATTTTCCACGCGATTTGAAGATGAGATATTAAGGTAAGGAATTTCCACTCATAGTGATAATCTATATATTTTTCTCTAGTGTTGTGTTACTGAAGTGTTCCTTTTTGACGTGTTATTGGCGGCCTGCTATAGGCTATTGTTGTTATTTTATGGCAGCTGTCACGATTTGGTCTTGTCTTGGTTTTGTTCATGTCTTGTTACATGTCTGTCATGTGATTCCCTGTTTGTCATGTGATCCTGCCATGTGTCTTGTCATTGGTTAATCGTCTGTTCATTGTTCACAGGTGTCCCTTGTCTTGTCATTAGTCTGTGTATTTAAGCCCTGATTTTTGTCATGTGTGTTTGTCAAGTATTGTTTCACTGTAACGCTGTTAGTATCTCCATGTTCATGGTTTGTTTTGAGTTTTCATTTCATGCTTTTGTTTTATGTTTGATGTTGTTATTGTAATAAACTGTAGTAAAAAAAATGAAAAGAAAAAAGTAAGTGATTAGTGCAGTGTGTATAAAGAGAAAGCAAAAGTAAGTAAAAAAGTAAGTAAAAGTACAATCTAAGGCCCCGTTTACACGATGGGAAAACGCAGATATTTCTCTGCGTTTTGGCCTGTCATTTACACGAAAACGCCGTTTTTATCCCAGAAAACGATTATTTCTAAAAACTCCGGCCAAAGTGGAGATTTCTGAAAACGCCGGTTATATGTTGTCGTGTCAACTGGGAGAAACGGGGTTTTAGGTTCTCTCTTGTCGATTCTGAGGATTCTGATTGGCTTGCATGGCTTTATCCTTCTCCCTACACTGCCGCCCATAGGTTTAGCATAGTTATAAAGGCGCTCGACGGCGTATTTATGCGGGTTGTGTGCACGATGTTATTATTGAAAACGGAGGGGGAGAAATATTCGTTTCTCTAAATACCCGGCTATGTGTAAATGTGGCCTAAGCGGAGAGACCTGGATGGCTTCCGAACACATCGGCGCCATCTTGTAAACTTCAAGTTCATCTGTAATGCTCAAGACCAGATCATCTTTGGCGTGGTAATGCAAGTTCATGATTCGATTTGTGAACAGATGATTCTTTTGAGTTAATCTTTAAAAATGAATTTCTTTTGTTTAACGAAACCAGTGTGAATGGTTCACATTAAACGGAATAGATCTGGGGTATGTTTCCCCAAAAGTATCATTAGCAAACTGTGGTAAACAAGGTATTACAATAAAAAGTCTGTACCTGCACATACTGGAATCATGCCTCCTTTAAGATGACAGAGTCTCTTTAAAATGGAACTCTGTACAGCTGCTTCATTCTGACATGGTTTTGTTTAAGGACTTGATCTATATCTTGATCTTGCCAAACTCACTGTTTATATTTCTAAATGCTCCCTGATCTGCAATTACTGCTGCCTGGATTTCACGCAGTCTGATTGCATTGTTTGTCACTACCATATCTACAATGGCAGACTCCTGTTCAATACTAAATATCTTTCCTCTGCCACCAGTGTGTGGTAATGTGTGGATTCTATAAAGTAAAAGCATGTCAGAATTGACAGTCACATAAATGGGATTGATAAAACATCTGCATTACTGTAGACACAGTTTGTTCTGCTAACAAGGCAATGCAGTAAAGCTGAAATACACAGTGGTATACATTACAGTAACACTGTGAATTACCTGTTCTCATTCCGAAAAAGCCTGACAATAGATGCCACAGTGCTCCGACTCAGTATGGGCTGGACCCTTTGTCCAGCCTCTCTATAGGACAAGCCATTATTGATGACATGGTCAATAATTGTTGCCCGAATTTCATTTGAAACTTGAGCTTGATTTCATCCTCTTGCTGCTGCAGCTCCTCCACCATGCATACAAACTCCTCTTCCTCTGGCCCTTCTGCCATGGCCTCTTGCTCTCCTTCCGTGCCTATGGCCTCTTTGATCCATGCTTGCAAATAGCAACACAGAGGTGGCATATTTTACAGATGGATGAGAACTGATTGCTGATTGAAGAGTTGTGCAAATGAGTTTCACACAGGTGTATAGAGATTTATAATTACGCAAGTACTTTCTATCAGCTGTGAATAGATGTTTTCCTTTTGTTCAACACAGGGAATCCAATAGAGTTCGGGGTCTTTCAATGAGATTTGTGGTAACTGTTTTGACAAAGGGTGTGAAAAAAATGAAAAAGTGTTAAAACATTTGCAAGAGAAGACTTCTGCTGTGCTAATAATGTGATGATGACGATCAAGCGGATCCCAGTTTCATTTAGTGTGTCAGCAAATGAGAAAAACTGTAATACCTAACACAAAAGAAAGAAAGTGAGGGGATTTCCCAGGTTCGTTGTTTCTTTGAGTGACGCCTTGGGAAGCCAATTAATGGAGTCTCTGTCGTGGCTGAATTTTGAAGCTTTGAAGTACGTACGTGAAGGTTGTAGAGTTATTGAATAAACTTTGCGGCAAAACTTAAAGGGTGAGTTCACCCAAAAATGTAAATAATGTCATTAATGACTCGCCCTCATGTCGTTCCAAGCCGTAAAACCTCCGTTCATCTTCGGAACACAGTTTAAGATATTTTAGATTTAGTCCGAGACCTTTCTCAGATGTTCCTCCTTTGCAAATGTATGTATGTTATACTGTCCATGTCCAGAAAGGTAATAAAGACATCAAAGTAGTCCATGTGACATCAGTGGGTTAGTTAGAATTTTTTGAAGCATCGAAAATAAATTTTTGTCCAAAAATAACAAAAACTACGTCTTTATTCATCATTGTATTCTCTTCCGGGTCTGTTGTCAATCCGCGTTCACGACTCTGTAGTGATGCTGCTGACGTGTTATCTGGTGTAGCAGCGTCTTACGTCAGCAGAGTTTTACACAGATTTCTTTCAAGTCATATTTTGTCTTACGAGCAGACGATCATACTGATAGGAAACAAGAAACACTTTCATTCAACCATTCAATAGTCTCAGTATCTGTTCAGTTTAGTTCAGTTCAATTTTATTTATATAGCACGTTTAAAAACAATCATAATTGACCAAAGTGCTTAAAACCCTTTATAGGGCACTCATTGAAATACTTGGAAATTCAAAATTTCAACCATAGAGTGTTATTGGAGGATATTATAAGACTTCTAAACATTTGTGAGTTTAAAAAAATATATATTTTTTTAGGTTGGAAATCAAGGGCAATGAAGTTACCATATATGGTTCCTCGCCAGTCTAGGGTAATGTTTTTCCCTTAAAAAGTGTATATATAAAAATATAATAACACCAACTTGTTACAAACATAAAAATATTTATTTAGGAACATTTTAAATTATTGTTAGGAACATTTAAAAATAAATTATTATTAGGAACATTTAAAATTATTATTAAGAAAAAAATTTTTTTCAAGTCCACAGAATTAGGCCACTGCTTCATGGGTGGGAGGAAGTCAGGGTCTGCCACATCATCATCTTCCTCCTCAGAGCCCTCATCATCACTGATGCTGGGGTGGGCTGGCACAACTGTCCCCCTCTTGCCGTAAAAGATTCGCGTAGATAGCTGCAAAGAACAGAGAGTACATTTTTGAGTCAATATCAAGCCCAGTTTGAGTTATTTGTTGAGTAACAGTGAAGTGCAGATCTACTGAAATATAAATAAATATAGCTGCAAGCAGCAACACGGGGCCAAGCCCAGAAAGGGCTGTAGCGCAATGCAGAGCCAGAAGAGATAAAAGAGCAGAAATAGAATATACATGAAGAACAGATATCTTCAGAAGTACAGATAGGATGAAATGAAAAATGAACAGAAGTTCTGATGAGAACAAACACAGAATGAAGAGGAAAAAACACTTATTTCCAATCCAAGAGTAAGAAAGAAATGGGCTGCAGCGCAATGCAGAGCCAGAAGGGCAAAAAGAGCAGAAATAGAATGTACATGAAGAACAGATATCTTCAGAAGTACAGATAGGATGAAATCAAAATGAACAGACGTTCTGATGAGAACGAACACAGAATGAAGAAAAAAAACACTTATTTCCAATCCTACAAAAGATTAGTATTGCTCTTATCTGGATAATAAAGGAATTATTCATACACATTTTGAAAGTTGTCCCACACGGACTTGAACCCACTATCTATGGGTCAGGTGCTTGTCACTCAGCTCTTTGCCCAAGTAGGCAGATGGGTTTATACACCACTAAGGCTATGTTTACACAGAAACGATCTGAAGAGAAAATGCAAAAGTGGTGTTTCGTTATTACTCTATTCTGCGTTTAGTCGAGTGTTTTGGGAGGGAAATCTGTGTGCATATGGTGACGTAAAAGTGTGTGAAATTTGATGTATGCACTCCAGGCGGCTAGGTGGCAATGTGAAGCACTGCCACACAACAACACCCAAGTCTGTGCACATGTGTACAACCTTCCTTTAACATGTCTCCCTAGTAGCGCAAAATCTAAACAACTGTACAACTGCGTAAAATACTCTTGAATGCAGATCAGAGCTGCTAGGGCATCTTGAAGATCCGATGCATGGAAATAATCCGACATGTTTGTTATTTTCCTGTACTAGCGTATGCCTGTGACGTAACCATGTACGCGACGAGAGCCACCGTGAGCAGACTTTTGCGTTTTTACCCTTTACACGGGAACGCGACGGTGGAGCGTTTTTAAGATTTCCACTCTGGAGGGAGGTTTCACTTTTTTGCGTTTTTAAGCCCCAAAAAACGCTGTCGTCGTGTAAACGAAAGGCACATCCGATAAAATATTTTTACGTTTTCACCCGCAAGCGTTCTCGTGTAAACAGGGCCTTAATGTGAGAACGAATTTAAAATGACCAGATGTTGAGATGAGATTGAACCCAGAATTAACAAAAACAGACTTATTTGTATTCCAATAGTAAGAAAGAAGGACTCAAACCCCACTATCTATGGGTCAGGTGCCTGTCCCTCATCTTGTTGTGCTTCTTGGCAATCATGCATTTACACAGCTGGCAAAATTCAACAGTTCAAGTGAGTATCAACTAAAAATTAAGAATTTGTATAAAGATGTACTGCATGTTATATTGAAGTTGTCAGAAAGACACAATATCTTGAATAGAAGCAACTTTTGCACCACTTCTGGCCACAGTATCTTATGGACTGGGCAAGTGCCTCACAGGATTTGAACACAAGTGAAATGGTTTGTGGCTAAAATTCTGAGATTAACCAATTAGCATGCTAAGCTAACTAGCATAAGACAAACAAACACAGGCAAGGTCAACTAGAGAAGAATTTCTCGGGAATGATAGCAAATGTAAAAAAAAAATCTGTTCAGTCATTTCTGTGTGGCTCTTTCCAAGTTTCCCTTTGAGGCTTGACTCGTAATAAAGTAAACTAACAATTACAATAGGGGCTAGGCCCATATTTTCTAACCCAAGATAAGACAACACAGATAATTGCTAATACACATTTACCAAGCTGCTGAGGAAACCTTTCAGTGTGATTAGGTCAAATGGAACAGTTTTATTTCTAGTCTGACAGAAATACAAATTAGTACAACCATCTCACAGATTATAAGTGAAATTTAAACAGTTTTTACTGGAATGGATAACTAAAGGGATGGAAAATGAATACTCAAGTGATGCAGTGTGAAGTTTAACATTTTATTCATCTTACAAGATGTTACAAATTATGAACTTGGAAAGAACAAATTATGAACATGGAAACAAAAGAGAAGTTGGAGAATGGAAATAAAAAGGTCACTTTAGACAAACTTTCAGGCACTTGAAACAACTTTTCCTAATATAACTTTGTTTTTATAATGAATTTGTTTGGTCGTTAGACGACATTATACATTTCGAAATTGTCTGCACATATATACATTTTTTTTTTAGAAACACCACTTCCCAGAACCTCCCTATAGGCATGCATGTGTGAAATGTATGGTGGAGAACTTCCTACAATGAATGAATGCATGCATGGCATTTGTTAACCCAATAAAAGAGGACATTGTGCAGACTAGGTGTCTGAATTGTGTAGGTGCGCTTGTACTACATACGTGTATGTAGATATTTATAAATGTGCCCATGTACTTGTATGTATAGTTAAGGTGTCTGAATTGTGCATGTGTGCTTGTATTACATATGTGCATGTAGAGATTTATAAATGTGCTCATGTACTTGTATGCATGTCTAAAGGTGTCTGAATGGTGTATGTGCGCTTGTACTACATACGTGTATGTAGATATTTATAAATGTGCTCATGTACTTGTATATATGCATGTCTAAAGGTATCTGAATTGTGTAGGTGCACTTGTACTACATACGTGTATGTAGATATTTATAAATGTGCCCATGTGCTTGTATGTATAGTAAAGGTGTCTGAATTGTGTATGTGTGCTTGTACTACATATGTGCATGTAGAGATTTATAAATGTGCTCATGTACTTGTATATATGCATGTCTAAAGGTATCTGAATTTTGTAGGTGCGCTTGTACTACATACGTGTATGTAGATATTTATAAATATGCTCATGTACTTGTATGTATGCATGCATGTAGGGCTTTGTACTGATTTGCATGTAGGGATTTATATAAAATGTTTATGTTCATGTGTATGCATGCGTCAGTAGAAGTGTATGAATTCATGTGTACATTTATTTTTTGGGATGGGAAGTTGTTTTTGTAGACTGAGGGTCATTTGTGGGTTGGATGACTGAAGATGGTATAGTGGATGTTGAAGTAGAGGGTGTGTTTTCTGTGAAGTCCACCATAAACTGTTCTAAATCTTCCTGGGATGGAAAGAGTGTGGAAGAGTCTGTAGGTGATGGTGTGATTATGATGTTAGGTATGTCCAATTGCTTGGTGTGAGGTTTGATTGTTTCGATGCGCGTTATATTGTTCTGATGGAGTGTAATGCTTACAGGTGGCAACTCAAGCAGTGAATCTATTATTGTGTGAGTGTTTGCAGTGTCCGGAACATTAATTATGGACTTAATGAATGTGTTCTCAATTTGGACATTTTTTATCTCTGTTGGTGTTTTGATTGTTAATGTGCCATGTGTGTAGTTTGTTATACATGATGATCTGTAAAATGTGTTACATTTTTCACAGCGAACTTTGGATGTAGATAGTGGCATGTCTGGAATGGGGTGTTAGAGTGGACAAATATGCAGCACATTAACTTTTGCTCCAATTATGTCAGCAGTGAGGTTGTGGGAAGTGGTGTGTTCTACTTGGCATGTGTTTTCATGACAAGTGATTTTTGTGAATTTACTATCTCTTGTTGAAGAGAGAAAGGTGGTCCCCTCAAATTTGCGAATTGAAATATTTGTGAATGAATACCAGCCATCAGTTGAAATGTCCTCTTCACCCCACACAGTAAGATCAATTGATGCAGTCTTATCGGCGATCATGTATGTGGTGTTGGTTAGGAAGGTCCCATCACGGACAAAGTTGTGGCTCTGGCTCTTTTTTTGGATCGTCTTTGCCTTGACATTTACCTGCATAGAGGATTTAAAAGGAAAAGAAACAAAACCATTCACTCTAATTAACGGTAACTTCAAGTCATTCATTCTAAAAAATGCTAGGTTATTTCAACCCATGTTTGGGTCAAATATGGTTGGGTTTAAAACTGTAATTTATTATAGTACATTTAAACCAATGGTTGGGTTTGTCCATATTTAACCCAAACATGGATTGGAATAGCCCAGCAATTTATTAGAGTGTTGGTTTGTTCAATATACATACAATTTGAAAGTGGATGAACAGTTCAAGTTTAAATCAAGTTTTTACTCACACGTCTGTATGTGGTGTTTGTTTTGAAGATCTCAGATATGGTCAGATCTTCCTGGTTTGACGAAAGTGTTGGATTATAACTGTATTCTAGTTGGCTTAAACAGGATAAGGTGGACGAATGGGTGAATGTGATGTCATGTGCTCCCTCTGTTGTGAGCGAAGGGGTCAAATTGATATTGTGCAGGTGGACCGGACTCCTGTTTAAAAAAAAGAAAAAAAAAGAAAATGAAGACCAATAAACGCAAATTGAAAAGTCTGCATTTTCATAAAAGAATTCATACTTGTCATTGTTCACAGCTTTAAATTGAGGATGCATGTCAGCTTTGAAAACAACAAGTCTGCGCACTTTGTGTTTTTCCTGTAGCTCTGCATCAAAATATGTTCGTTTCGTGCCTTTTTTTATCTCAGAAATATTGTGTATGTAGCCCACAAGCGAATGTTGGCCTGTATTTTTCGGGTCTCCTTCCATACTTCAAAAAAATAAAATACAAAAGTATAACAGTTAAATGTACATTGAGAGAATGACATAAGTATGGAAAGAGTGCAGTTGATTTCTTAAAGTAGTAAATACAGATACTGGAATGCTTCTAGAGTTGCAAAATTTCAGTAACTTCTATTTGCATTACCTGTTTCACGCAGATGTCAACTAGTTGCCTTGCCTGGATGTCAATAGTCTTTTCCTGAGATTTAAAAGATATTCAAGAAATTGATAAAGAATGGACATAATTAGATTTTAGTGGATTTCCTATTAGCAACCTTCTGGTTATTTATTTTGAAAATATACCTATGTTGATAAGAAAAAGTCAGTATTTGAGCATTAATATTACCTTTTCGTTTTCCTTTGTTGTCTTTTCAAGGTTTACTTTAACTTGTCTACTCAGTATAATATATTCTATGTTGTATATGAGAACGCTATAGACATAGTTGCTCATTTAAACATTCATTTGATTTGATTCAGCTGATTCTCGTCAGCCTCATTGGTTGTTGGGGTAATAAGGTTATTGCTTCAATTATGTATAAACATATGTTAAGATCAAATTGAATGCATTATCACACCCCAGTCCAGCAGGTGGCAGTAATGAACCATTAAAGTGAGTTGCCAACTGCCATTAAATTGAAAGAAGAAGAAGAAGAAGAAGAAATTGAGTGCATTGTGCTAGTGAATATAGAAAGGTCATGCCAAGAAGAGAATCTTTGGTGAGCCGATAAAGAAAAAAAGAAGCAAGGTTTTTAAATTATTTAATTAATGTATTAATTAGGTTTCTTTCAGAAAAATATTCCGAAAAATGGGCCATCAGTAACAATGTTTTATTTATGTCCTGTGAGATATTTAATTGATGAATCAGCAGCAAGAATCTTGCTGAACTTCTGTCTTCCTACAGCAGGTAAGATTTTGTCAGAGCTCATTGTGCTGTGGTGTTATTTCTGTGTGTTTTTAATGTTGTAAAAGTTTACAACATCTGCGTTTTGAGTGCTGTTTGCAATAAACATTTTGACAAATTTGGTGTCAATGGCTGCTGCTTTGAAATGTTTGCTCTTTACACTAATTTAAAGTTTAGCAATGTCAGTGCAGTCTTTGTAAAATGTAATTCTGCTGCTTATTTGATAATTAAATGTGGACAGTACATCTGACATTTAGTTTAGCATTGTTAATCTTGTTGGTAAATCACACATACACAAACAAAGGAATTGAATGAGCCAATAACTGGGCAATTTTTAAAAAATGTGCCAATCATCCAATATGCAAAACACACACACACTTCAAAGTCCTACTGCAAGATTTGTTGATGCTTCCAAACAAAACATGTTTTACATTGTTTTTTTCTTATCTGTTCGGTACTTTTTGAGTTATTGAAATTTGATATTTTTTGTTTGAAAAAAAAAAAGGATTGTCTCCTACATTTATAAATGGATGTGTTTTTATATATGCATATGTTGGCACCTTTATAAGGTCTCACCCAACACAAATGTTTTTAAACATTCCACAATTGTAACTTTTGTATTGTAACCACAATTGAGGTTAAGTTCGCTATAACAATGTTTTGTAGAGTTCAGCCTATATGCAGCCATTGAGTACTATAGCCATCTAGTGGCTATTTATATTAATGCTTGTTTTGTCATTTTTATACCAACATGTCACCAGATGTTACCAAAGTCACCACATTTTTAGGTGTTGGCTGTCTGAACTTACTGGAGTTTTTTTTTTTACTAAAGTTAAATAAATAAAAATAAGCATATTTTAGGGCTGCAATGTGGATATGGTTTAATGTGTAAAAATATGGAAAGTTAATGCACGCCAAACTAAGCTTTATTTTTATTTTATTTTTCATGTGTGCTGGTGCATTGATAAAAGATTGCACTGAGGTAAGTAAAATTTGACACTTTTAAATTAAGGGTGACACTTCTATAATATAATAATGGATGTCAGTATTAAATATTAAATTGATATGATTATTTGTAGTGTTTAAATGGCAATTGTTATCTGCTTGTGTCGTCTTAAGATAAAACTTCAGTCATTTATGTGTAATTTTGTATTTGTTTTTACAGATGCCCCGGCCAAAGAAGAGGTCTGCAATAGCCAAGAGGCTATATGCACAACGATGTGCAACAGAGGCTGCACCGCTTCCTCTCAAAAAAAGTCAAGCAGAGGCTGCACCGCTTCCTCTTAAAATAAGTCAAGCAGAGGCTGCACCGCTTCCTCTTAAAATAAGTCAAGCAGAGGCTGCACCGCTTCCTCTTAAAATAAGTCAAGCAGAGGCTGCACCGCTTCCTCTTAAAATAAGTCAAGCAGAGGCTGCACCGCTTCCTCTTAAAATAAGTCAAGCAGAGGCTGCACCGCTTCCTCTTAAAATAAGTCAAGCAGAGGCTGCACCGCTTCCTCTTAAAATAAGTCAAGCAGAGGCTGCACCGCTTCCTCTTAAAATAAGTCAAGCAGAGGCTGCACCGCTTCCTCGTAAAACAAGTGTAGCCGAGGTTTTGCCGCTTCCTCGTAAAAAAATGGTAGGCACGCAGTCAAAAACGCAGTCAAAAACGCAGTCAAAAACGCAGTCAAACCCAATAAACAAATGTATGAACTCTGAACAAAACTGTGAAATTTACAGAAATGTATATGAAAATGCTTTGAATACTTTATCTGCATATGTTGAATTTTCACAGAAACCATTACTGAAAGGTTCCTTTCATCAAGGTGATGCCCGCTTTGGAAATTCACGTGGCAGACAGTGTGGTGCCATCAGTTTGACAGCAGTGTTGAAAAGCAAGATGAAGAACGTGCTCACTTGGACGAGACAAGATCTTGATGGTGTCTTAGTGGCAGGAACACACCTTTATGAACGGTTACGGAATCAGGGTAACATAAATGACCGACAAGTGGTGGGTAGAAATTACATTGCAGTCCACGAGTTACCAAGGAGACATGTCCTGGGTAATACTGTGTTTTCAATAGAGTATGCAGAGTCTCTCACTGGATTTGTTGATGTTGATGACTATGATGCAGCATTAATAAATGTGGCCATGCTAGTTGATGTAGCTCTTCAGCAAGCTCTACTGAGTGCTGATGCTTTTCTTTTATGTATCTGTGCCAACACATGTGCAGTTATTAAGGAGGGTTCATGGTATGCCTTTGTTGATTCTCATGCTAACATGACAGAGACTAGTTGTGTTGCTTATCACAGCACCATAGAATCTTTGTATGACTACATTAATAAGATGGCACACTCATTTGGGGTAACTGCACCACGATTTGAGGTAACTGGAGTTTCTGTTCATGCAGATTCTGAAGTTTATCACTCGCTGGAGGCAGACCGCAGCAGTTTCCCATGCTCTTCCGGTAAAGCACTTTACAGTGAAGTTCTGAAACGCAAACCTGTGACAACTGAGGTAAGGTCATCTGACTTTCAAGTACCTAAGGTTGATGTTCAAAATAAAAGCACTGCTGTTCACATGCCACAACCAGTGTATAATGTGTTGAGAAGAGAAAAGCCGGCTGAACCCTTAAAGAAATGCATTACAAAGTCCCACTCGCTTGAGGCAGACCACAGCAGTCGTTCACGGTCTTCTGGTAAAGCACTTTACAGCGAAGTCTTAAGATGCACACCCAAGGTATGCACATCTGTAACAACTGGGGTAAGATCATCTGACTTTCAATCACCTGAGGTTGATGTTCCAAATACAAGCAGCACTAACCTTTCATTGTCACATCCAGTTTGTACTGTCTTGCCAAGTAAAGGAAAAAGGGGAAGAAAAAAGCAGGATGCGCAGGTCTCTAAGAAACAGGTCAAAAAATCTCATGTTGAAAATGTTGTAGTAGATGACATCATTATTACTGATGTTACAATTCCAGAAACATGTTTTTATCCCTTGACTCTTAGAGATCAGCAAGCTTTATGTGAACTCTTGCTTCTGACAAATGTTAACAGTGACTGTAATGTTGCAACAAACTTTGGTCCCATTGCAGGTCCGTGTCAGACAAAGAGTATAAAACCAGATGGTAACTGCTTTTTCAGATCATTGGCATATGCAATCTGTGGAAGTGAGGAGAAGCATTTGAAGATTCGCCGTGCCGTTGTCAAACACCTGAAAATGAACACTTCAATATTTCAGAGGTATGTGAGAAGTGAGTACACTTCAGTAGAGGACTACTTGACACAATCTAGAGTCTATTATTCTGGGTCATGGGTCACTGAAATTGACATCTTTGCTTCTGCTGATCTGTTGAAAACCACCATAATGACTTTTAATGATGGACGGTGGAATGTACACAAACCTACTGGAGAGGTAATTTCAAACAATGCAATATATCTGAAAAACTGTAATGGTAATCATTATGAAGTTGTCACATGTGTTAAGCACAGAGAGCAAGACATTTGCGCAGGGAAATGTGAGAATACCACTTCAAATGAGGTGAGAATGCCATGTCTGCGTAAAAGGAAGGTAAGCGACGCCGCACAGTATGATCAAGAGAGATACTTGAAGAAACTGAAGGATCAGAAGACCAAGTATGATAATGACATTGATTTTAGACAGAAAAAAAAGAAAGCTCTTTGTGAGAAATATTTGAAACATTGTCATGTTCGTTTGATTAAGTGTGAACGTTCTAAGGCCAAATATTCAAGCAATATTCAGTTTCAGAAACATGTTAGCCAGTATTCTCAAATGAAATATAAAAATGATGTCTCATTTCAGGCGGCTGCACGTGAGTATTCCAAGAAGAAATATCTTCAAAACGTGCACTTTCAAGCAAGAGTGCGTGAGTATTCAAAGAAGAAATATGTTCAAAACTGGGATTTCAAAGCAAGAGTACGTGAGTTTTCCAAGAAGAAATATCTTCAAAACCTGGTCTTTAAAGCAAGACTGTGTGAGTATTTAAAAACAAAATATCGCAAAGATCTAAACTTTCATTTTGGTAAAATACAAAAAGGCTGTGAGGTATATGCAAAAAAAAGAGAAAAGCAGAAAGACATTGGTGTTGCAATTGCCAGTTTTCGTCGAGAAGTGAGTAGAGGTCCAGAGTTTGTGTGCTGTGTCTGTCACCGTTTACTTTTCCAAAAACAGGTTACTGAATGCAAACCAGAAAACTATGAAGACAAAGGAGAAACAATTGCTGCCTTGGCGAGAAGATGCATCACACTGAGGTATGTGCATGTTTGTGATGAAAAATGTCATAATCCTTTTGTTTTTTCTCCAAGGTGCAAATTGTGGATTTGTCCTACATGTCATCGCAAAATCATCAGGGGAAAACTGCCTGAAGAGAGTGTTGCTAACAATATGCATGTGGCGGACATTCCAAATCATCTAAAGTCTCTTAACTCGTTGGAACAACATCTTGTTGCACGTAACATTCCTTTTTTGAAGTTACTTTGTCTTCCACGTGGAAAACAAAATGGTTGCCATGGACCTGTGGTGTGTGTTCCTGTAAATACTGCAGAGGTTTCAAATATTCTTCCACGAAATGAATGCGATGACAAGATGATAAGAATAAAGCTAAAGCGCAAGTTAACATACAAAGGGCATTATGAGTACAAGCATGTACACACTGATCGTGTTAGAAATGCTCTGAGATATTTGATCAGGTGCAATAAATTGTACAAGGATGTGGAGATTAACGAACAATGGATCAACTCGTTGAGTGAATCAGAAGAAAAAGTTGCTGATGCAATGGAGAAACAAACTTTAGTTGAAAAGAGTGAAGAGGAAAATGATACTGAAGAACAGCCAGAGGAAGATTTGACTTATATTAAAGAGCAGAGTGGTCTTTTGTCAGACACATGTTTACAACCTGTCGATCTTGGTTCGGAAGTCATTGATCAGCATTTTCAAGATGTGTTAAATGTGGCACCAGCTGAAGGTAACAGTCCTGTTAAATTACTGTCTGATAAAACCAATGAAGCAAAATGTTTTCCTGTTCTGTTTCCAACTGGTGGTCCAACATTCCATGATGAGAGAGAAAGAAAGATCTCACTTTCACGGTACTTAAATGCAAGAATCCTCAATGCAGACGGACGTTTTGCACGGAGCACAGACTTCATTTTCTATGCTCAATACATGTCAGAGTTGGATCAAATTGTATCCAATGTCTCTATTGCTTTGCGAAAAGGGTCGGACAAGAGGTTGTTGAAGGGAGTAACCTCAGATATGCTCACAAATCCAGAGTCATTAGCTAAATTATTAAATTATGATGAAGGATACAAGTTTTTGAGACCAGTCCGTGGAACGCCACCCTATTGGCAATCAACTCAAAAAGATATTTTTGCCCTCATAAGACAACTAGGTATTCCAACTTTCTTTGCATCCTTTAGCTCTGCTGATCTCAGATGGCCTGAAATGATTAACACCATCTTGGAGCAAGAACAGAAAAATTTAAGTGTTGATGAGCTTGACTGGTCTGAGAAATGTGGACTAATTAGACGAAACCCAGTCACTGCTGCGAGGATGTTTGATTACAGATGGCATTGTTTTTTGAAAGATGTCATTATGTCACCTGCTCAACCTATTGGTAAGATCAAAGACTACTTTTATCGTGTAGAGTTTCAACAGCGTGGATCTCCTCATGTTCATTGTTTGTTTTGGGTTGAAAATTCTCCAAAGTTAAATGAAGACAATGATGCTTTGGTTGCTGCTTTCATAGATCAGTATATCACTTGTGAGACACCAGGAGAGGATGATGCAGAACTTTCTGAAACTGTGAACAGTGTTCAAAAGCACAGCACCAGACATTCGAAGACATGCCGGAAGAAAAAGACAGTTTGTAGATTAAATTTTCCACGACCTCCATCTAGCCGCACCTTTATAACGAGAGCTGTGCAAGATGACTTGAAAGGCAATGATGGAAATGAGACTGCAAGTGCCATTTTGAAGAAAATCAAAACTGCATTGACAGAATCTGAAGTCAATTTTGATTCAACAGATGCCTTTTTCCAATCCATTGGAATTAATCAGGCTGTATTTGAAAAGGCATACAAGAGATGTTCCAAAAAGAAAAGTGTCGTCTTGAAGCGAAGTCCAAAAGATGTTTGGGTAAATCAATATAACCCTCATTTATTGCGTGCATGGCAAGGCAACATGGATATCCAGTATGTGACAGATGCTTACTCTGTAGTGGTTTATATTATTAGTTACATCACAAAAGCAGAACAAGAAATGGGACTGTTGTTGCAACGTGCACAAAATGAAGCCATGAATGGAAATCTCGAAGCAAGATCATCGTTAAAAATGTTGGGAAGTGTATATCTACACAACAGAGAAGTTTCAGCACAAGAGGCTGTGTATCGCCTAACGGGTATGCACTTGAAAGAATGCTCTCGCAAAGTCCAGTTTATTCCAATTGGAACAGATCCTGTGAAAATGAGTTTGCCTTTGCGTGTTCTCCAAAGCAAAGATGACCATTCTGGTGAAGAAAATTCAAGTTTTTGGATGAATAGTTTGGTTGACCGTTACAAGAGTAGACCAAAAACGGAACATTTTGAGATTCTATGTCTGGGCAGTTTTTGCTCCGAATACAGGATATTGTCAACATCTGAACTATCTTCACAAAAGAAAGAAAATGTGATCAAGCTTAACAACAATTGTGGGTACATGGTCAGAAGATCTCGAACTGAACCTGCAGTAATAAGGTATCCAAGATTTTCACCAACAAAAGATCCAGAAAAGTACCATCATTCACTGCTACAACTTTTTTTACCATATTATGAAGATTGTCATCTAAAGCCTGAGAAGTTCCACACTTATGAGGATTTCTACAAAAATGGTGCTGTCAAATGTGGAGGTAATGTGATTGGAGTCAAATTTATTGTTGATTCTAATCGAGCACTGTTTGAAAAGGACAGTGATGAATTGGACCGAGCTCAACAGGTCTTGGAGCTGGGTGTTGATTTGGAAGATGCTTGGGCTACATTGTGTCCTGAAACAGAGAATGTGCGTCATGAATGTATTGAGCTAATGAAGAACAACATACTTCCCGAAGAAGATGATTCTGACACACTTATTCCAGATCTTGTAGCGAACCCTCGAACTGCATTCACAATTGAGAACAGTAATGCTACAATGTCTCGAGATGAAGCACTGTGTTTATTAAGATCATTAAATGCTAAACAGTCTGCAATATTTTACAAAGTTCGTGAATGGTGTGTACAAAAACTGAATGGAAGAAACCCTGAACGATTTCGCTTGTTTGTTACTGGTGGAGCAGGCACAGGAAAAAGCCATGTAATTAAAGCAATATGCTATGAATCTTCTAGACTCTTGTCTCAGCTGTCTGAAAACCCTGAAGAAAGGAGTGTGATTTTGTGTGCATCTACTGGAGTAGCCGCATACAACATTGGCGCTGCAACCATCCACAACACTTTTTCAATTGGTGCTAGTGTGAAATTGCCATATCAACCATTAAGTGATGACAAAATCAATTCTCTCCGTTCCAAACTTGGAAGTTTGAAGATTTTGATTATAGATGAGGTATCCATGGTTGACCATCACCTTTTGTCATATGTTCATGGGAGATTGAGACAAATCAAACAAACTGGTGATTACTCCCTCTTTGGAAAGGTAAGTCTTGTAGTTGTTGGAGATTTTTATCAGCTGCCACCTGTTAAAGGAACTCCACTCTATACTGATACAAAAGGTGTGAACCTTTGGGAAAACAACTTTGAAATTGCTGAACTAACTGAAGTTGTTAGGCAACAAGATGCATCCTTTGCTGAAACCTTAAATCGTCTGAGAGTTCGTAAAAAAAATGAACCTCTAAACTCATGTGACCTCAACATGTTGAAGCAATGTGAAACAGGAGAAGAATGCGGGGATGTTCATATATTTCCTACAAATAAAGAGGTTGATGAGTACAATATTCGGAGACTAAATGAGGTTTGTCCTGAGGCAATCAGCATTCGAGCTCAAGATTTTGAGAGAAATCCCAAAACTGGTAGGATTGAAAAAAAAGTTGGATTTCATGCAACCGTTTTCAACTCCTGTTTGGCTAAATGTGTTTCCTTGGGTGTTGGAGCGAGAGTAATGTTGAAGAAAAATGTTGATGTTTCGGACGGACTTGTGAATGGAGCCTTTGGTACAGTTGTCCATATTAGCAGAAGTCAAATACAGGATGATGATTATGTTGATGACTTTCCATCAGCCATTCATGTGGAATTTGATGATCCAAATGTGGGAAGAAGTCAAAGGTTAAACCAACGACATCGATTTTCCCCAAATTCTACAGTAATTGAAGTTCAAGAAGATCAAGTTACAAACAACGGTGGTTTAAGACGTCAATTTCCACTTAGATTGGCATGGGCATGCACCGTTCATAAAGTCCAAGGGCTCACAGTAGATAAAGCTGTTGTATCTCTTGACAAGATATTTACTGCAGGACAAGCATATGTTGCATTGAGTCGTGTGAGAACTCTCAATGGACTAATAATTCAAAACTTCAAGGAGTCTGCAATCTACTGTAATGATCAAATTGATTTGGCAATGAGACATATCCCAAAATTTCCACTAGAAAGTCACAATTTCTCAAAGACGCCTGGTATATTTACAATTGCTCTTCACAACGTACAAAGTCTTCAAGCTCATGTTCAAGATCTCCAAGCTAACAGACAGCTTATGAATGCAGATTGTATTTGTTTAACTGAAACATGGTTAAAAGTTGAAGACAAAGTACAAATACCTGGATTTATTTTCAATCATAATCCAAGAGCTAAGTGTTATGACAACAGCACTCCACTTTTCAGTAACTTAAAACTACAGCGAGGAGGTGGGGTTGCAATTTACTCTTGTGAAAATATGTCTTTTAAAGTCATTATTCCAGAACTTTGTAATTTGGAATGTTTGTACTTCTCAGTTCCACATGTCAACTTGAATGCTGCTCTTCTGTACAGGCCTAATTCATATCAAATTGATGTGTTTCGACAAAATCTGTTACATGTCATTGCTGAGCTGGAAAAACATCCAGGAAAGAAGGTAATCATGGGAGACTTCAATGAAGACAACTTGACATCATCTTCAATTGTGAAACTAATGGAAGTCCATGGATACAGTCAACATGTGCAATGTCCTACAACTGAAAAGGGTACGTTACTAGACCATGTCTACGTTAAAGATGCAGAAAATGTCACAATTGAAATTGTTTCAACTTATTATAGTTACCATGAAGCAGTTCTAGTTTCGATAAGGTAATTGGCATTTTTGACACAAAATCAAGACTGTATAACTGCATTTTTCTTTTCTGTGCCCCTACCATGCTACAATTAATCTGAGATTGAGGTCCATGAAGGTTTGTTCAAGTTCACAAGTGAAAACTTATTAGATAATTCATTTGAAATCATGTCATTCAGAAATTACAACGGTTGAATCTTTATTTTTTTAAAGTCCAGTAGCATGTTATCAAGACAGCTTTAGTCATGTAAGGTAATTTGTTTGATTTATGTATACATGTTATGACTTATATGTATATTAGGGCTGTGCTATGTATTGAAATTGTCAAAACATCACAAATGTATATATCACAATATGCATATTGCAAGTGCTTGCAATAACTGGGGTCACGAAAAAAAGATTTATTTCATACAGTGAAAACGAAGCACTGTTTTATTTTTACATGCGATTATTCAGTTTTTTTTTAATAACCCTAATGGAGGATAAACTTAAACATTGCTGTTCAGAAGTTAAAGGGATGTTTTTTTGTTACTAAAAGAATGTGAAATGCGTATGTAGTTTATATAATTTTATTAAACATTTTGAGTTTATTACACACTAAGCATTATCATATCGAATATTGCATTAATGAGTTGTCACATTGCATTTTTCTTCAATATCACACAGCCCTAATGTGTATGATTTATGTATATAACTACAATGTCTATTCTATTATTGTCCATACCATGTGACACATCTTGAGATTCCAAGTTCCATAGAGTCCTGACCATTCCATCCATTGTTCATCGGCCACCACTCTACACCTTCCATAATTATTGATCTTGCTGGAGTTCCAAAGCTACATCCAGTCAAGGTTTGTGTAGTTTATGCATTGAAATTGTTCAATTTGTGTTTCTGATTATTCTTGATCTGTTTCAGACAAGGTTTCTGTTTTTTTTGGCTGAAAGATTTTTTTTTTTAATCTAATTTCTGCCCTAGTCCAAGCCATCCAAACAACACAGCATGGTTCCAAACAGTATAGAAAGCATCCACAAAGACTGCCTGCTGCATTCCTACAGTTGTCTTAATAAATCCCAATTAAGTTAATAGGATTACAAGAAAACATCTAAAAACAATGGAAAACTTCACAAAGAAAGGTAAGTTGACATTATTATGTACATTTTAGTAGTTAATAAAAAAATATCTATCTATCATTCATTGCAATTTAAAAAATATATTAATTATATTGTTAGTTGATGCAATGTCCACTTCTGACAAAGGCAAATGGACATACAGTGTATACATTAGCAAAATATTGTTAACTTCACTTCAGCAGTTCAACAAAAGTTTTTTTTTTTTTTTTTTTTCCTGGAACCCTAAGTTATAACTTCAATATACCATCACAAGATTCTCTATTCCATGAACTTTTTCAACATTTGTCCAGCAACACAATAACTACAGTTGATAGTTTTAAAGTCCATACATATCGCTATACAAATGTCCACAAAAGGTATGCTAACAGATTATGTATATGTTAGTTGCAAAATGTTTTTAATGTAAAGACTTCACTTATAGCACTTTGTTGAAGGAAAGTAATATTTTCATTTCAGATTCCTGAAATTCACAGAAGTCTCAACTTCCTCCATATACCACCCATCACAAGATTCTCTGCTCCATAAACTTTTATAAAAGAAGCACACAACTGATAAAACGGTAAGTTGTATTGAAGTAAATTTAAGTTGTTGACATTTATACAAGCACTGGATAATCTACAAGTGGTACATTTTAAGGTTTGTCCAGCAACTCCATAAGTACAGTTTATATTTGGAAGTCCATACATCCCTATACAAATGTCCACAAAAGGTATGCTAATAGACCATGTATATGTTAGTTGCAAAATGTTTTTAATGTGAAGACTTCACTTATTTCACTTTTTCACTTTATTGAAGGAATGTAATATTTTCAGATTTCTGACATTGACCAAAGTCTTTACTTCCTCCATATACCCATCACAAGATTGGACTTTTATGAAGCGCACAACTGATAAAACAGTAAGTTTTATTGATGTAAATTTATGTTGACATTTATACAAGCACTGGTTAATCTATTAATAGTACACTTTCAGATTTGTGCAGCAACTTGACTACAATTGACAGTTTGAAGTCCACATACAGTGTCCTTATGCAAATGTCCACCAAAGGTAAGCTAACAGATCAAGTCTACGTTAGTTGCAAAATATTTTTAATGTAAAGACTTCACTTATTGCACTTTGTTGAATGAATGTAATATTTCAGATTTCGTCATAACCAAGTCATAACCACCTCCCATATGCCAATCAAAAGATTATCTGCGGCATGAACTTCTGTAAAGTGTACAACTGATTGAAAATGGTAATGAACAATGAATATATTCGAACTTGTTATTGAAAATGTATCATTTTGTGATTTTGATTATTGCTTTTCCCCTTCTAACAATAGAGATGACATTCTTCTCTTCAACTTTCAATTGAGAAAATGTTCTGAAAAAAAAAAAAACTGGAAACCTATGCAGACAGTCAAGTTATTTTACAACTAAATACATAATCTCCACATTAACAATGTTGAATGGATGGCTTGTATTACATTTGGCCTATGTATAGTTACTTTAATATGTGCCAGCCAAAAGAGGATGGCATGCCCCTGCTGAGTCTGGTTCCTCTCAAGGTTTCTTCCTTTGCCACTATGCTGATTTTATTCCACCCTTTGACCCTTGATGTTCCACAATTCTATTTAAGGGAGTTTTTCCTTGCCACTGTCGCCTTTTGGCTTGCTCACTGGGGTATGAAGGCACAACATGTTTAAAATAAAAATGTAATATTTTTATTAATAAAATAATTAAAATATATATTTTGTCTCTGTGGTCATTTACTTCATTTTAACCTCTATTTTCTACTTGTACTGAATGGATATAGACACTACATTTAGTATATTAATTGATCATACACAAACTTGATGTCTTTAACTATGTATGCAATAAAAGAGCTTGGTGGATGGGAACATTTACATAATTTTCATTTAATTTGTAGTAGGCTATTATTTAAGAGTGGTTTTTATAGTTTTGACTTCTTGTAACTGACTGTCTTCAGGACAACAGTTAAAATGTTGTCTAACCTAAATGGTAAATATGCTATTGTGTGATATTTTTTTTTTAAATATTTATTATATACTTTATAAAGTATAATTGTCAGTGATCTTTTGGAACAGACAGAAATA
The DNA here is from genome assembly GCF_949152265.1 of Phoxinus phoxinus. Classification (NCBI taxonomy): domain Eukaryota; kingdom Metazoa; phylum Chordata; class Actinopteri; order Cypriniformes; family Leuciscidae; genus Phoxinus; species Phoxinus phoxinus. The sequence continues at coordinate 34,278,198 of NC_136884.1, read as the reverse complement.
ATTAGCTCTGCTCTCTAGCTCATTACACACAATGCACAATGCAAAGAAATTGACATGAAAATGAACCCATGAAGGCAAAAAAAATTCTATGAAGAAAACTGCTATTGCAAGAATAGCAGAAATTCAAGGACCGCTTTAGCAATCCTGTTTGATCACACAACTTTCTGGATACTCTAGACTTCAGGTGAGATTCAACAGAATGAACAATGTTTCTAATCGCAAATTTTTTCCTGGATTATAAAGGAACAATTTTATAAAGTTGTCATACACAGGACTCGAACTCACAATCTATTGGTGATGTGACTGTTACTCACCTAGTTGCACCATTGGTTAAACCTTTTAATAACTGTTTTTACCTTGATGCCAAAATTAATTTAATCAATTGTGAATATATGAATGTGCCACATATTATATTCTTGAGTTACTTCTCAGAAAGACACTGTCTGTAACAAAATGATTTGAGCGTATGGCACATTGTTTAACAGCTTACACTTAAGCAAAACAAAAACGGCAGACATTTAATTTACATGTTAAAAAAAAAAGGTGCAAAGGTAAAAATAATCTCAAAATGAACCAAAGTGAACATGGGAATTAACACATACTTATTTCTAATCTAAGAGGAAGAATGATTAGTACAATGATTATATGTAAATGTATTGTACAGGAATGTGTATATATTTGTTGCAATGTTTTGATTTCAAAAACAAGTACTGCAAGTACAGCAAGTACTGCAAGTACTGCAAGTACAGCAGTGCAGCAAGCATTTAAGCACAAAGAGCAGTGCGGAGCCATAAGAGCAAAAGATTAGAACAACACAGGAATAGACATCACATAATATACAATTTGACAAAGTCACCCCAAGAGGGATTTGTACCCACGACCAGAATGGTTTGGGATACATAGCACATGGTTTAGCACCTTGCGCCACTCGGAGGATGCTGGTTTAGGAAGCTGCAGAGAGGTTTCAGTGTAAGAATGAGCACACGAAAGCAAGTTAACAAGATTAGCATGCTAAGCTAGCTTAATGCTAATGTAGCTAATTACTTATGATGTGGTACATGGTACAAATTATATATCCACGGATTCGTCATGATGCAAGGAGTCGATAGACACCAATTTTATAATTTTCACTTCAATTGTTTACAAGTTACAGCCTCTGAACCAATTTAGGGTCATCCTCGTTAACTTTGTGACATCATAACTTTTGAACAGAGATGAATATGAAAAATCGGGGACAGTACTTCTGTACGGCTTTGTCCAAAGATCATGTGAGCAAATTTAGGACGATTTTAAACCATTTTTGAAAGAGGAGTAGCAAAATAACTGTTTTACATTGGTTCCAATATGGCGGCCAGTCACATTGTTGGAAAATGACAAATGAGACATCGTTGGAATCGGCATAAGCCAAGGAATATAATGGCATAAAGAAATCAAATTTCAAGCAATGTTTGCAAAAGTTATAAGCGTTTTTGCAAAAAAACATTATATCTCTGGAACACTAGGTGGCGCTGTGATAAAACTTATCAGGTAACTTCGGGTCATGCTAATGATGATCCATACCAAATTTGGTGAAAAAATTTCAAATAGTTTAAAAGATATTGCAAATTACGACAAAATTCAAAATGGCGGACACATGGTACCGCCCACCATGGCAGAATCTATATCGACAGATTCGGCATGATCCAAGGAATCGATTGACATCAAGTTTATAATTTTCTGACAATCCGTTCACGAGTTATTGGCCAAAATAGCCATTTTCCGTATCTCATGACCAGTAGGTGGCACTGTTTCCAACTTTGGCATGGACCCTCAGATCAAGCTTCCGATGAAGCATACCAATTTTCATTTCAATGCATTAAAGTTTGGCCGAGATACAGCCTCTGAACCAATTTTGGGTCGACCTCATTAAATTTGTGACGTCATAACTTTTGAACAATGACGTATAAAAAAAATCGGGCACAGTACTTTTATGCAGCTCAGTCCAAAGATCATTTGAGCAAAATGTGGACCAATTTGGATCAATTTCGAATGAGTAGTAGCGATCAGACTGATTACTGTACTTTTCAAAATGGCTGCTACTGTAATGGGCGTGGTCTTAATGTATTATATTGGTTCAGATCAGTATGATGAGAGCAATCAGGTGTACTGTGTCTCATTTTTGTGGATCAAATGGTTCGAAAGTTACAGCCATTTCAATGTTGAATTTTTGAACTGGTGGTGGCGCTATAGAGTGTGTCCAACAGACTCCAAATTTGCTCCAATTACTATTCATGGTCATATCTATAACTGTGCCAAATTTCATCATTTTCCTATGTACGGTTCATAGGGCTGCCATAGACTTACAGAGGAGGAAGAATAATAATAATAATTAAAGCTGCAAGCAGCCTTTCCGGGGCCAAGCCCTTTCTGATGTTTGGCTGGTTTGGACAGGCTACATGATTTTTAATTTCTTTTTTACTAGGAATCTTTTGAACATTCCACAATTCACATGGTTTAATGCTTTGCTACACATCGGATTTGATTAAACAATCTTCAAAGTTATAGCCTTTTGCTTTACTCAGCATTTGCTTTATACTCATACACTGTGGTTTGCTTAATTTTACAGAGAGTTATGAAAATGTACTCAAAATGAAGATTTCTTATATAAATTTGCTGCATGTTATTTTTATGGAGATCCTTTCTCAGGTACACATCATGTGCAGAACTGAAACAACTTTTCCACCACTTAAGGCCACAGTATCTCTTGCATGTGTCACACGAGATTCGAACCCACGACCAGAATGGTTCGGGATTCGAGACACGTGGTTTATCAAATTGCGCCACTCAGAGGACGTAACTTTCAAAGCTGCAGAGGATAGGCTTCAGTGTAAGAATAAGCACACAAAATCATGTTAACGAGATTAGCATGCTAAGCTAGCTTAATGCTAATGAAGCTAATGGTTATCCTGATAGCTGAAGAGCCACATTCGAAAGAATGGCATCTGGTTAGCATGCTAACCAATTATTATGCTAAGCTAACTAGCATAAGGCAACAAACACAGGCTAGGTCAACTTCGAAGATAAATATCTCGGGAACGGTAGCGAATATAAAAAATCTATTCAGTCATTTCTGTGCGGCTCAGTCCAAAAAACATCTGATCAAATTTTGGACAAAATTTAGCAAGATTTGAAGGAGAAGTAGTGAAAAAACTGTTTTTCATTTGTTCCAAAATGGCGGATAGTCACATTAATGGAAAATGACAAATGAGATATTGTCGGAATTGGCATAAGCCAAGGAACATAATGACATAAATCAATACAAATTTGAACAATGATTTCAAAAGTTATAAGCGTTTTTGAAAAATACCTTATATCTCTGGAACACTAGGTGGCGCTGTGTTCATTGTTCTCATGTACCTTCAGGACATTGTGTTGATGATCCATACTAAATTTTGTGAAGATATGTCAAATAGTTAAAAAATGATTGCAAATTATGTCAAAATTCAAAATGGCGGACACGTGGTACCTCCCATCCTGACAAAATTGGCATCCTCGGATTCGGCATGACCCAAGGAATCCATAGATACCACATTTATGATTTTCTGACAAACTGTACAAAAGTTATTGGCCAAAATATAATTTTTTCATATCTCATGACCTGTAGGTGGCGCTGTTCTCGAATTTGGCATGGACCCTGAGATCATAGTTCCGATGAAGCGTACCAATTTTCCTTTCGATTGATCAAACTTTGGCCGAGATACAGCCTTTGAACCAATATTGGGTCGACCTTGTTAAGTTTGCGACACCATAACTTTTGATCAAAGATGAATTAAAAAAATCTGTTCAGTCATTTCTGTGCGGTTCAGTCCAAAGATCATGTGAGCCAATTTTCGTAAGAATTGAACAAAGTTTGAATGAGTAGTAGCAAAAAAACTTAATACTGTACTTTTCAAAATGGCTACTACTGTAATGGGTGGAGTCTTAATGTACAATATTGATTGCAATCAGCATAATGAGTGGATTCAGGTGTACTAAGATTAATTTTTCTAGATCAAAGGGTTAAAAAGTTATAACTATTTAAATGTTCAATTTTTGAACTGGTGGTGGCGCTATAGAGTTTGTTCTAGAGGCTCAAAAATTGGTCCAATTACTATTCATTAGCATCACTAGAAGTGTACCAAATTTCATCATTTTCCTATGTACGGTTCATAGGGCTGTCATAGACTTACAGAGGAGGAAGAATAATAATAATAATAATAATAAGAAAACTAACGGATACAATAGGGTCTATCCCCTTCGGGGCTTGGCCCCTAACAAGCAGCCTTTCCGGGGCCAAGCCCTTTCTGATGTTTGGCTGGTTTGGACAGGCTACATGATTTTTTATTTCTTTTTTACTAGGAATCTTTTGAACATTCCACAATTCACATGGTTTAATGCTTTGCTACACATCGGATTTGATTAAACAATCTTCAAAGTTATAGCCTTTTGCTTTACTCAGCATTTGCTTTATACTCATACACTGTGGTTTGCTTAATTTTACAGAGAGTTATGAAAATGTACTCAAAATGAAGATTTTTTATATAAATTTGCTGCATGTTATTTTTATGGAGATCCTTTCTCAGATACACATCATGTGCAGAACTGAAACAACTTTTCCACCACTTAAGGCCACAGTATCTCTTGCATGTGTCACACGGGATTCGAACCCACGACCAGAATGGTTCGGGATTCGAGACACGTGGTTTATCAAATTGCGCCACTCAGAGGACGTAACTTTCAAAGCTGCAGAGGATAGGCTTCAGTGTAAGAATAAGCACACAAAATCATGTTAACGAGATTAGCATGCTAAGCTAGCTTAATGCTAATGAAGCTAATGGTTATCCTGATAGCTGAAGAGCCACATTAGAAAGAATGGCATCTGGTTAGCATGCTAACCAATTATTATGCTAAGCTAACTAGCATAAGGCAACAAACACAGGCTAGGTCAACTTCGAAGATGAATATCTCGGGAACGGTAGCAAATATAAAAAATCTATTCAGTCATTTCTGTGCGTCTCAGTCCAAAGAACATCTGATCAAATTTTGGACAAAATTTAGCAAGATTTGAAGGAGAAGTAGTGAAAAAACTGTTTTTCATTTGTTCCAAAATGGCGGATAGTCACATTATTGGAAAATGACAAATGAGATATCGTCGGAATTGGCATAAGCCGAGGAACATAATGACATAAATCAATACAAATTTGAACAATGTTTTCAAAAGTTATAAGCGTTTTTGAAAAATACCTTATATCTCTGGAACACTAGGTGGCGCTGTGTTCATTGTTCTCATGTACCTTCAGGACATTGTGTCGATGATCCATACTAAATTTTGTGAAGATATGTCAAATAGTTTAAAAATGATTGCAAATTATGTCAAAATTCAAAATGGCGGACACGTGGTACCTCCCATCCTGACAAAATTGGCATCCTCGGATTCGGCATGACCCAAGGAATCCATAGATACCACATTCATGATTTTCTGACAAACTGTACAAAAGTTATTGGCCAAAATATCAATTTTTCATATCTCATGACCTGTAGGTGGCGCTGTTCTCGAATTTGGCATGGACCCTGAGATCATGGTTCCGATGAAGCGTACCAATTTTCCTTTCGATTGATCAAACTTTGGCCGAGATAGAGCTTCTGAACCAATATTGGGTCGAGTTTGTTAAGTTTGCAACAGCATAACTTTTGATCAAAGATGAATTAAAAAAATCTGTTCAGTCATTTCTGTGCGGTTCAGTCCAAATATCATGTGAGCCAATTTTCGTAAGAATTGAACAAAGTTTGAATGAGTAGTAGCAAAAAAACTTAATACTGTACTTTTCAAAATGGCTACTACTGTAATGGGCGGAGTCTTAATGTACAATATTGATTGCAATCACCATAATGAGTGGATTCAGGTGTACTAAGATTAATTTTCCTAGATCAAAGGGTTCAAAAGTTATAACTATTTAAATGTTCAATTTTTGAACTGGTGGTGGCGCTATAGAGTTTGACTTAGAGTCTCAAAAATTGGTCCAATTACTATTCATGGTCATATCTATAACTGTGCCAAATTTCATCATTTTCCTATGTACGGTTCATAGGGCTGCCATAGACTTACAGAGGAGGAAGAATAATAATAATAAATATAGCTGCAGGCAGCAACACGGGGCCATGCCAGAGCAAGCAGACCAAGCATGGCGCACATATAGCACAGCCAGCACATCATGTACAGCAGCACAGCAAGTACTGCAAGCACAGCAGCACAGTAACAATTTAATCACCTAGAGCAGTGCAGAGCCATGAGAGCAAAATATCTTAAATGTTATGAACATGTTAATGTACATAGAGCACAGCAAGTACTGTAAGCACAGCAGTGCAGCAATCATTTATGCACTAAGAGCAGTGCGGAGCCATAAGAGCAAAAGATCTTAAATGTTATGAACATGTTAATGTACATAGAGCACAGCAAGTACTGTCAGCACAGCAGTGCAGCAATCATTTATGCACCAAGAGCAGTGCGGAGCCATAAGAGCAAAACATCTTAAATGTTATGAACATGTTAATGTACATAGAGCACAGCAAGTACTGTAAGCACAGCAGTGCAGCAAGCATTTAAGCACAAAGAGCAGTGCGGAGCCATAAGAGCAAAAGATTAGAACAACACAGGAATAGACATCACATAATATACAATTTGACAAAGTCACCCCAAGAGGGATTTGTACCCACGACCAGAATGGTTTGGGATTCATAGCACATGGTTTAGCAGCTTGCGCCACTCGGAGGATGCTGGTTTAGGAAGCTGCAGACAGGTTTCAGTGTAAGAATGAGCACACGACAGCAAGTTAACAAGATTAGCATGCTAAGCTACCTTAATGCTAATGTAGCTAATTACTTATGATGTGGTACATGGTACAAATTATGTATCCACGGATTTGTCATGATGCAAGGAGTCCATAGACACCAATTTTATAATTTTCACTTCAATTGTTTACAAGTTACAGCCTCTGAACCAATTTAGGGTCATCCTCGTTAACTTTGTGATATCATAACTTTTGAACAGAGATGAATATGAAAAATCGGGGACAGTACTTCTGTGCGGCTTTGTCCAAGGATCATGTGAGCAAATTTTGGACAATTTTGAACCAATTTTGAAAGAGAAGTAGCAAAATAACTGTTTTACATTGGTTCAAATATGGCGGCCAGTCACATTGTTGGAAAATGACAAATAAGACATCGTTGGAATCGGCATAAGCCAAGGAATATAATGACATAAAGGAATCAAATTTCAAGCAATGTTTGCAAAAGTTATAAGCGTTTTTGCAAAAAAACATTATATCTCTGGAACACTAGGTGGCGCTGTGATAAAACTTATCAGGTACCTTCAGGTCATGCTAATGATGATCCATACCAAATTTGGTGAAGAAATTTCAAACAGTTTAAAAGATATTGCAAATTATAACAAAATTCAAAATGGCGGACACATGGTACCGCCCACCATGGCAAATTTGATATCGACAGATTCGGCATGACCCAAGGAATCGATAGACATCAAGTTTATAATTTTTTGACAATCCGTTGACGAGTTATTGGCCAAAATAGCCATTTTCCGTATCTCATGACCAGTAGGTGCCACTGTTTCCAACCTTGGCATGGACCCTCAGATCAAGCTTCCGATGAAGCATACCAATTTTCATTTCAATGCATTAAAGTTTGGCCGAGATACAGCCTCTGAACCAATTTTGGGTCAACCTCATTAACTTTGTGACGTCATAACTTTTGAACAATGACGTATAAAAAAAATCGGGCACAGTACTTTTATGCAGCTCAGTCCAAAGATCATTTGAGCAAAATGTGGACCAATTTGGATCAATTTTGAATGAGTAGTAGCGATCAGACTGATTACTGTACTTTTCAAAATGGCTGCTACTGTAATGGGCGTGGTCTTAATGTATTATATTGGTTCAGATCAGTATGATGAGAGCAATCAGGTGTACTATGTCTCATTTTTGTGGATCAAATGGTTCAAAAGTTACAGCCATTTCAATGTTGAATTTTTGAACTGGTGGTGGCGCTATAGATTGTGTCCAACAGACTCCAAATTTGGTCCAATTACTATTCATGGTCATATCTATAACTGTGCCAAATTTCATCATTTTCCTATGTACGGTTCATAGGGCTGCCATAGACTTACAGAGGAGGAAGAATAATAATAATAAATATAGCTGCAGGCAGCAACACGGGGCCATGCCAGAGCAAGCAGACCAAGCATGGCGCACATATAGCACAGCCAGCACATCATGTACAGCAGCACAGCAAGTACTGCAAGCACAGCAGCACAGTAACAATTTAATCACCTAGAGCAGTGCGGAGCCATAAGAGCAAAACATCTTAAATGTTATGAACATGTTAATGTACATAGAGCACAGTAAGTACTGTAAGCACAGCAGTGCAGCAATCATTTATGCACCAAGAGCAGTGCGGAGCCATAAGAGCAAAACATCTTAAATGTTATGAACATTTTAATGTACATAGAGCACAGTAAGTACTGTAAGCACAGCAGTGCAGCAAGCATTTAAGCACCAAGAGCAGTGCGGAGCCATAAGAGCAAAAGATTAGAACAATACAGGAAAAGACACAACATAATACACAATTTAACATAGTCATCCCAAGCAGGATTCGAACCCACGACCAGAATGGTTCTGGATTCACAGCACATGGTTTAACAACTTGCGCCACTCAGAGGATGCTGGTTTAGGAAGCTGCAGAGATGTTTCAGTGTAAGAATGAGCACACAAAAGCAAGTTAACAAGGTTAGCATGCTAAGCTAGCTTAATGCTAATGTAGCTAATTACTTATGATGTGGTACATGGTACAAATTATATATCCACGGATTCGTCATGATGCAAGGAGTCGATAGACACCAATTTTATAATTTTCACTTCAAATGTTTACAAGTTACAGCCTCTGAACCAATTTAGGGTCATCCTTGTTAACTTTGTGACACCATAACTTTTGAACAGAGATGAATATGAAAAATCGGGGACAGTACTTCTGTGCGGCTTTGTCCAAAGATCATGTGAGCAAATTTAGGACAATTTTGAACCCATTTTGAAAGAGGAGTAGTAAAATAACTGTTTTACATTGGTTCCAATATGGCGGCCAGTCACATTGTTGGAAAATTACAAATGAGACATCGTTGGAATCGGCATAAGCCAAGGAATATAATGGCATAAAGAAATTAAATTCAAGCAATGTTTGCAAAAGTTATAAGCGTTTTTGCAAAAAAACATTATATCTCTGGAACACTAGGTGGCGCTGTGATAAAACTTATCAGGTACCTTCAGGTCATGCTAATGATGATCCATACCAAATTTGGTGAAGAAATTTCAAACAGTTTAAAAGATATTGCAAATTATAACAAAATTCAAAATGGCGGACACATGGTACCGCCCACCATGGCAAATTTGATATCGACAGATTCGGCATGACCCAAGGAATCGATAGACATCAAGTTTATAATTTTTTGACAATCCGTTGAAGAGTTATTGGCCAAAATAGCCATTTTCCGTATCTCATGACCAGTAGGTGGCACTGTTTCCAACTTTGGCATGGACCCTCAGATCAAGCTTCCGATGAAGCATACCAATTTTCATTTCAATGCATTAAAGTTTGGCCGAGATACAGCCTCTGAACCAATTTTGGGTCGACCTCATTAACTTTGTGACGTCATAACTTTTGAACAATGACGTATAAAAAAAATCGGGTACAGTACTTTTATGCAACTCAGTCCAAAGATCATTTGAGCAAAATGTGGACCAATTTGGATCAATTTTGAATGAGTAGTAGCGATCAGACTGATTACTGTACTTTTCAAAATGGCTGCTACTGTAATGGGCGTGGTCTTAATGTATTATATTGGTTCAGATCAGTATGATGAGAGCAATCAGGTGTACTATGTCTCATTTTTGTGGATCAAATGGTTCAAAAGTTACAGCCATTTCAATGTTGAATTTTTGAACTGGTGGTGGCGCTATAGAGTGTGTCCAACAGACTCCAAATTTGGTCCAATTACTATTCATGGTCATATCTATAACTGTGCCAAATTTCATCATTTTCCTATGTACGGTTCATAGGGCTGCCATAGACTTACAGAGGAGGAAGAATAATAATAATAATAATAAGAAAACTAACGGATACAATAGGTGCCTTGCCCTACGGGCATGGCCCCTAATAAGAAAACTTACGGATACAATAGGTGCCTTGCCCTACGGGCATGGCCCCTAAAAACTTACGGATACAATAGGTGCCTTGCCCTACGGGCATGGCCCCTAATAAGAAAACTAACGGATACAATAGGTGCCTTGCCCTACGGGCATGGCCCCTAAATATAGCTGCAGGCAGCAACACGGGGCCATGCCAGAGCAAGCAGACCAAGCATGGCGCACATATAGCACAGCCAGCACATCATGTATAGCAGCACAGCAAGTACTGCAAGCACAGCAGCACAGTAACAATTTAATCACCTAGAGCAGTGAGGAGCCATGAGAGCAAAATATCTTAAATGTTATGAACATGTTAATGTACATAGAGCACAGCAAGTACTGTAAGCACAGCAATCATTTATGCACCAAGAGCAGTGCAGAGCCATAAGAGCAAAAGATCTTAAATGTTATGAACATGTTAATGTACATAGAGCACAGCAAGTACTGTCAGCACAGCAGTGCAGCAATCATTTATGCACCAAGAGCAGTGCGGAGCCATAAGAGCAAAACATCTTAAATGTTATGAACATGTTAATGTACATAGAGCACAGCAAGTACTGTCAGCACAGCAGTGCAGCAATCATTTATGCACCAAGAGCAGTGCGGAGCCATAAGAGCAAAACATCTTAAATGTTATGAACATGTTAATGTACATAGAGCACAGCAAGTACTGTCAGCACAGCAGTGCAGCAATCATTTATGCACCAAGAGCAGTGCGGAGCCATAAGAGCAAAAGATTAGAACAATACAGGAAAAGACACAACATAATACACAATTTAACATAGTCATCCCAAGCAGGATTCGAACCCACGACCAGAATGGTTCTGGATTCACAGAACATGGTTTAACAACTTGCGCCACTCAGAGGATGATGGTTTAGGAAGCTGCAGAGATGTTTCAGTGTAAGAATGAGCACACAAAAGCAAGTTAACAAGGTTAGCATGCTAAGCTAGCTTAATGCTAATGTAGCTAATTACTTATGATGTGGTACATGGTACAAATTATATATCCACGGATTCGTCATGATGCAAGGAGTCGATAGACACCAATTTTATAATTTTCACTTCAAATGTTTACAAGTTACAGCCTCTGAACCAATTTAGGGTCATCCTTGTTAACTTTGTGACACCATAACTTTTGAACAGAGATGAATATGAAAAATCGGGGACAGTACTTCTGTGCGGCTTTGTCCACAGATCATGTGAGCAAATTTTGGACAATTTTGAACCAACTTTGAAAGAGAAGTAGCAAAATAACTGTTTTACATTGGTTCCAATATGGCGACCAGTCATATTGTTGGAAAATGACAAATGAGACATCTTTGGAATCGGCATAAGCCAAGGAATATAATGGCATAAAGAAATCAAATTCAAGCAATGTTTGCAAAAGGTATAAGCGTTTTTGCAAAAAAACATTATATCTCTGGAACACTAGGTGGCGCTGTGATAAAACTTATCAGGTACCTTCAGGTCATGCTAATGATGATCCATACCAAATTTGGTGAAGAAATTTCAAACAGTTTAAAAGATATTGCAAATTATAACAAAATTCAAAATGGCGGACACATGGTACCGCCCACCATGGCAAATTTGATATCGACAGATTCGGCATGACCCAAGGAATCGATAGACATCAAGTTTAAAATTTTCTGACAATCCGTTGACGAGTTATTGGCCAAAATAGCCATTTTCCGTATCTCATGACCAGTAGGTGGCACTGTTTCCAACTTTGGCATGGACCCTCAGATCAAGCTTCCGATGAAGCATACCAATTTTCATTTCAATGCATTAAAGTTTGGCCGAGATACAGCCTCTGAACCAATTTTGGGTCGACCTCATTAACTTTGTGACGTCATAACTTTTGAACAATGACGTATAAAAAAAATCGGGCACAGTACTTTTATGCAACTCAGTCCAAAGATCATTTGAGCAAAATGTGGACCAATTTGGATCAATTTTGAATGAGTAGTAGCGATCAGACTGATTACTGTACTTTTCAAAATGGCTGCTACTGTAATGGGCGTGGTCTTAATGTATTATATTGGTTCAGATCAGTATGATGAGAGCAATCAGGTGTACTATGTCTCATTTTTGTGGATCAAATGGTTCAAAAGTTACAGCCATTTCAATGTTAAATTTTTGAACTGGTGGTGGCGCTATAGAGTGTGTCCAACAGACTCCAAATTTGGTCCAATTACTAGTCATGGTCATATCTATAACTGTGCCAAATTTCATCATTTTCCTATGTACGGTTCATAGGGCTGCCATAGACTTACAGAGGAGGAAGAATAATAATAATAAATATAGCTGCAGGCAGCAACACGGGGCCATGCCAGAGCAAGCAGACCAAGCATGGCGCACACATAGCACAGCCAGCACATCATGTACAGCAGCACAGCAAGTACTGCAAGCACAGCAGCACAGTAACAATTTAATCACCTAGAGCAGTGCGGAGCCATAAGAGCAAAACATCTTAAATGTTATGAACATGTTAATGTACATAGAGCACAGTAAGTACTGTAAGCACAGCAGTGCAGCAATCATTTATGCACCAAGAGCAGTGCGGAGCCATAAGAGCAAAACATCTTAAATGTTATGAACATTTGAATGTACATAGAGCACAGTAAGTACTGTAAGCACAGCAGTGCAGCAAGCATTTAAGCACCAAGAGCAGTGCGGAGCCATAAGAGCAAAAGATTAGAACAATACAGGAAAAGACACAACATAATACACAATTTAACATAGTCATCCCAAGCAGGATTCGAACCCACGACCAGAATGGTTCTGGATTCACAGCACATGGTTTAACAACTTGCGCCACTCAGAGGATGCTGGTTTAGGAAGCTGCAGAGATGTTTCAGTGTGAGAATGAGCACACAAAAGCAAGTTAACAAGGTTAGCATGCTAAGCTAGCTTAATGCTAATGTAGCTAATTACTTATGATGTGGTACATGGTACAAATTATATATCCACGGATTCGTCATGATGCAAGGAGTCGATAGACACCAATTTTATAATTTTCACTTCAAATGTTTACAAGTTACAGCCTCTGAACCAATTTAGGGTCATCCTTGTTAACTTTGTGACACCATAACTTTTGAACAGAGATGAATATGAAAAATCGGGGACAGTACTTCTGTGCGGCTTTGTCCAAAGATCATGTGAGCAAATTTTGGACAATTTTGAACCAACTTTGAAAGAGAAGTAGCAAAATAACTGTTTTACATTGGTTCCAATATGGCGACCAGTCATATTGTTGGAAAATGACAAATGAGACATCTTTGGAATCGGCATAAGCCAAGGAATATAATGGCATAAAGAAATCAAATTCAAGCAATGTTTGCAAAAGTTATAAGCGTTTTTGCCAAAAAAAACATTATATCTCTGGAACACTAGGTGGCGCTGTGATAAAACTTATCAGGTACCTTCAGGTCATGCTAATGATGATCCATACCAAATTTGGTGAAGAAATTTCAAACAGTTTAAAAGATATTGCAAATTATAACAAAATTCAAAATGGCGGACACATGGTACCGCCCACCATGGCAAATTTGATATCGACAGATTCGGCATGACCCAAGGAATCGATAGACATCAAGTTTAAAATTTTCTGACAATCCGTTGACGAGTTATTGGCCAAAATAGCCATTTTCCGTATCTCATGACCAGTAGGTGGCACTGTTTCCAACTTTGGCATGGACCCTCAGATCAAGCTTCCGATGAAGCATACCAATTTTCATTTCAATGCATTAAAGTTTGGCCGAGATACAGCCTCTGAACCAATTTTGGGTCGACCTCATTAACTTTGTGACGTCATAACTTTCTAACAATGACGTATAAAAAAAATCGGGCACAGTACTTTTATGCAACTCAGTCCAAAGATCATTTGAGCAAAATGTGGACCAATTTGGATCAATTTTGAATGAGTAGTAGCGATCAGACTGATTACTGTACTTTTCAAAATGGCTGCTACTGTAATGGGCGTGGTCTTAATGTATTATATTGGTTCAGATCAGTATGATGAGAGCAATCAGGTGTACTATGTCTCATTTTTGTGGATCAAATGGTTCAAAAGTTACAGCCATTTCAATGTTAAATTTTTGAACTGGTGGTGGCGCTATAGAGTGTGTCCAACAGACTCCAAATTTGGTCCAATTACTATTCATGGTCATATCTATAACTGTGGCAAATTTCATCATTTTCCTATGTACGGTTCATAGGGCTGCCATAGACTTACAGAGGAGGAAGAATAATAATAATAATAAGAAAACTAACGGATACAATAGGTGCCTTGCCCTACGGGCATGGCCCCTAAATATAGCTGCAGGCAGCAACACGGGGCCATGCCAGAGCAAACAGACCAAGCATGGCGCACACATAGCACAGCCAGCACATCATGTACAGCAGCACAGCAAGTACTGCAAGCACAGCAGCACAGTAACAATTTAATCACCTAGAGCAGTGCGGAGCCATAAGAGCAAAACATCTTAAATGTTATGAACATGTTAATGTACATAGAGCACAGTAAGTACTGTAAGCACAGCAGTGCAGCAATCATTTATGCACCAAGAGCAGTGCGGAGCCATAAGAGCAAAACATCTTAAATGTTATGAACATGTTAATGTACATAGAGCACAGTAAGTACTGTAAGCACAGCAGTGCAGCAAGCATTTAAGCACCAAGAGCAGTGCGGAGCCATAAGAGCAAAAGATTAGAACAATACAGGAAAAGACACAACATAATACACAATTTAACATAGTCATCCCAAGCAGGATTCGAACCCACGACCAGAATGGTTCTGGATTCACAGCACATGGTTTAACAACTTGCGCCACTCAGAGGATGCTGGTTTAGGAAGCTGCAGAGATGTTTCAGTGTAAGAATGAGCACACAAAAGCAAGTTAACAAGTTTAGCATGCTAAGCTAGCTTAATGCTAATGTAGCTAATTACTTATGATGTGGTACATGGTACAAATTATATATCCACGGATTCGTCATGATGCAAGGAGTCGATAGACACCAATTTTATAATTTTCACTTCAAATGTTTACAAGTTACAGCCTCTGAACCAATTTAGGGTCATCCTTGTTAACTTTGTGACACCATAACTTTTGAACAGAGATGAATATGAAAAATCGGGGACAGTACTTCTGTGCGGCTTTGTCCAAAGATCATGTGAGCAAATTTTGGACAATTTTGAACCAACTTTGAAAGAGGAGTAGTAAAATAACTGTTTATAACTGACAATCCGTTCACGAGTTATTGGCCAAAATAGCCATTTTCCGTATCTCATGACCAGTAGGTGGCACTGTTTCCAACTTTGGCATGGACCCTCAGATCAAGCTTCCGATGAAGCATACCAATTTTCATTTCAATGCATTAAAGTTTGGCCGAGATACAGCCTCTGAACCAATTTTGGGTCGACCTCATTAACTTTGTGACGTCATAACTTTTGAACAATGACGTATAAAAAAAATCGGGCACAGTACTTTTATGCAGCTCAGTCCAAAGATCATTTGAGCAAAATGTGGACCAATTTGGATCAATTTTGAATGAGTAGTAGCGATCAGACTGATTACTGTACTTTTCAAAATGGCTGCTACTGTAATGGGCGTGGTCTTAATGTATTATATTGGTTCAGATCAGTATGATGAGAGCAATCAGGTGTACTATGTCTCATTTTTGTGGATCAAATGGTTCAAAAGTTACAGCCATTTCAATGTTGAATTTTTGAACTGGTGGTGGCGCTATAGAGTGTGTCCAACAGACTCCAAATTTGGTCCAATCACTATTCATGGTCATATCTATAACTGTGCCAAATTTCATCATTTTCCTATGTACGGTTCATAGGGCTGCCATAGACTTACAGAGGAGGAAGAATAATAATAATAATAATAAGAAAACTAACGGATACAATAGGTGCCTTGCCCTACGGGCATGGCCCCTAATAAGAAAACTTACGGATACAATAGGTGCCTTGCCCTACGGGCATGGCCCCTAATAAGAAAACTAACGGATACAATAGGTGCCTCAGCCCCTTCGGGGCTTGGCCCCTAATAAGAAAACTAACGGATACAATAGGTGCCTTGCCCTACGGGCTTGGCCCCTAATAAGAAAAATAAGTGAGTAACATTGGACTGGTCTGTCACAACACTTAAGTGCTAAAAATATAAATCCTTTGAAATATTACTCAAATTATAAAAAAAATTTATTTTAATACATTAACATAATTTGAAACCAAATTAATGAATAGGGTATTCATTTATGGTTTGTGCTCCTAAGAACATCTAATATGATTCATGTTTTATAAATGCACATTTGTGCATTTATAAATGTTATAAATAAATGTATACATTTATAAAAGATCTGTACTGCTGATCTTTGGTATGGCCAAGTACAAAAAAAACCCACCAATACATGGCATTTAACTATGATAAAAAACTGTTTCAAGGGCATAAAACTTACACATAACGTGTAAATATAATGATATTTTGCACTTCTTATTATACAAGTATTAAAAACTGTTATAAAGGTCATAAAACTGACCAAAACCACACATTTCAATATCTATGGCTTGAAAATGTCTATAAATGTGTTACGTTTCACACTGGATCACTTTATAATGTTATTCAAACCTGTGATAACATCCAATGCACTAGTAAATACTATTCTCCTACGTTATAATCATAGACTGTGGTTATAATGCATTATTTGTAGAAAAAATACTTTTCTATACGCATAGGGCGTATGTCTAAATATGGACTTGCGCTAATCTTACGTGAACAGGGTGTATGATCAAATATGGTCTCACCATTTTTCATGCCACAAATGTCACTACTTTCAAGAAATCTATGCAAACAACACCTATCTCAACATGCTGCACAACTAATCAACCATAGAATGTGTGAGTTTCATCAACTTACCATTTTTTGTTTTGAAGTTATTAGCGCTGATTTGGGAGTAGGTAGTAGCGCATAATCTCACTTTCCAATATCCAGAACAACACTGAAGTTTGACATGCTCCGCGCAACTTCTGATTGGTCAGATGCCATCATGTGACTATCAGTGACGTAGCCTGATCTTCGCTGATTGGCTAGGAGAAATCTATGCGCTCATATGACAACGCAAACAGGCAGGGGAGAGTCAGTTTTCATGCGCGATTAAGTTACCAAATATGGTTCCTCGCCCGATAAAGGGTTAAAGGGGTCATGACATGTTTTTTTTTAATTTTATTATTATGTTCCCTTAGGTGCAATTATAGTATTACTATAGTTTTTTTTTACAAAAAACTTTTAAAATGTAGTGATTTATGACCTTTTCCCACCCTGTTTCTCATCCTCTGATTCAAACAGTCTGTTTTGGGGGTGTTTCCCCTTTAAGAGTTCAGTGTTAACGCCCACTGTTATGATTGGCTAACGTCAGTGCCTATGCATCTGACGTTAACGCCCCCAGCCAGAACATTTGCGGATTCAGCGCAACTGTTTAATAGCGGGTGATGCATGCGAAGCGATGGCTCTTGCAATGATAAAACCTTATTATGTTTGAGCCGGAATCAGAGGAAAATGAACCATCACCACAACAACGAAGACTGGATCAGCCCGTGTCCACATGGAAAGTGAAACTATTTTGAATTAATAAAAAAATTGTAACCCGAGACACTTGAAACCGGATTATTGTTGCATAATTATCCTATAACTTAATTTGCTAACAGTTTAACATTATTTAACTAATTCCAATGAACTGATCGGGTGTACCACGGACAAAAATGCATGCACAGGCCATCTTAGAAGATGCAGCATTGATAAAGGCAACATTTTTAATTTTCTATCACATGTAGGCCTACTAGAAAGGCGACATATTTTCAAGATTCTCTTATACAAATGTGTTTATATTAGCCATGATAAAAAGTAAGTTTGCGTCGTCGTTGTTGAGCCCAGAATAGTCGGCACAGACTTATCTTTGAGCAACGGTTTTCTGGCAAAGCAAGCATCATATTGGGATTTTTTCCTCCAAACAGTCATCCTTAAAATGTATAGAACAAACGCTTAAACTAACACTGCTGTGACTGGGACGTCCACAAAAAATAAAGTGCATCCATTTTTCCCTGACGTCTGGATCTTTCGGCGGCGTATTCAAAGATGTTGTTTGTCCACAGCCAGGAACAGCACATCTGCGTGGCATCGTAATTTTACTGTACACAGACCCACTCGGTTCGCTGTCCATCGACTGAACACTTGTGAGGCGTGCGGGGCGACAACTATACGAAATGAGCGTAGTTGTCTTCCACTTAAAGCGTAGTTGTCTTGTGCTGGAGGTGGTCATATGCAAACGCTGATACGTCACTTCGCACCATGACGTCACTTCCTTCTTACCATGGATCTAGAACGAGCTGTATTTAGAGCTTGATTAAATAAATGATTTGTTTATAATGGGGAGGACGTCTTAAGCTATGAAACTTGCAGGACGTTTTAATGGTACAAAGACCTCTTATATACCAAAAGAGCAAGGTAAATTTGGTTTCTCATGTCATGACCCCTTTAAGATTTTAAAAACAATTACCGTATTTTCCGGACTATAAGTCACACTTTTTTTCATAGTTTGGCTGGTCCTGCGACTTATAGTCGGGTGCGACTTATATATCAATATTAATTCATACTGACTGAGATGAACCAATAGAAAACATTACCGTCTACTAGGGATACAGAAATAAACCGCTTTAAAGGGGTCATGGCATGTTTTATTTTATTATTATGTTCCCTTAGGTGCAATTATAGTATTACTATAGTTTTATTAACAAAAAACTTTTAAAATGTAGTGATTTATGACCTTTTCCCACCCTGTTTCTCATCCTCTGATTCAAACAGTCTGTTTTGGGGGTGTTTCCCCTTTAAGAGTTCAGTGTTAACGCCCATTGTTATGATTGGCTAACGTCAGTGCCTATGCATCAATTATTAACGCCCCCAGCCAGAACATTTGCGGATTCAGCGTATTTAAAAAGTAGTTTCAAGTTTTGAATACATTACTTACAGTTTGCGTCGTCGTTGTTGAGCCCAGAATAGTCGGCAATGACTTATCTTTGAGCAACAGTTTTCTGGCAAAGCCAGCATCATTTTGGGATTTGTTCTCAAAACAGTCATCCTTCAAATGGACTGGGACATCCGCAAAAAAGTAAAGTGCATCCACTGGATCTTTCGCAGCGTATTCAAAGATGTTGTTTGTCCACAGCCAGGAACAGCACATCTGCGTGGCATCCTAATTTCCCTGTACACAGACCCACTCACTGTCCGTCGACTGAACACTTGTGAGGCGCGCGGCGATACGAAATGAGCGTAGTTGTCTTGCGCTTAAAGCGTAGTTGTCTTGTGCTGAGGAGGCGGTCATATGCAAACGCTGGTACGTCACTTCGTACCGTGACGTCACTTCGTACCGTGACGTCACTTCTTACCATGGATCCAGAACGAGCTGTATTTAGAGCATGAATAAATAAATGATTTGTTTATAATGGGGAGGACGTCTTAAGCTATGAAACTTGCAGGACGTTTTAATGGTACAAAGACCTCTTATATACCAAAAGATCAAGGCAAATTTGGTTTCTCATGTCATGCCCCTTTAAATCCCCCACCCCCCCAACAACAGAATTTCACGCAAACACCAGCGGCTAAGGCAATTAAACATAATAAGGAACACGTTTATTACATTTATTATTTCACATTTAGAACAGAAATGGAATGATGTCTAAATAAAGTGCTGGCAAAACGAAATATAGGCTAGGCTATGGTTTAATTTTTTTTTGCTAGACAGACTTAAGTTTCGTTTTCATTAATAACAACGCCGTCTCAGGCTATGTTTACACGGAAACGATCTGAAGAGAAAACGCAAAAGTGGCATTGCGTTATCACTTTTTATTCTGCGTTTAGACGAGCGTTATGGGGGTAAATCTGCGTGCATATGGTGACGCAAAAGTGTGTGAAATTCGATGTATTTATTTTTTGTCAATGAAATTAATGCTATATTTTAGTTTGATAATGTTTTGTTATTTTCCTGTACTGGCGCATGCATGTGACGTAAACGAGACGCCTTCACAGTCTAGTAGACTTTTGCGTTTTTACCCTTTGCGATGGTGGAGCGTTTTTAAGATTTCCACTCTGGAGGGTGGTTCCACTTTTTTGCGTTTTTAAGCCACAAAAACGCTGTCGCCGTGTAAACGAAAGGCACATCCGATAAAATATTTTAAGTTTTCACCCGCGAGCGTTCTCGTGTAAACAGGGCCTCAAATGAGTTAAATGCTGTTACCTCAGAAAAAAAACGAGCCCACTTTGAAGTAGTCAAATTTTCATCAGGCAGTAATTAAATTATATTCCATATGTTTACATAATATAATGTGACTTTATTATTTTAATTTAACCTATGTTGATTACCGGTATATGAAAAGTGAACAGCAGGAGTAGGATCATAAGATGGGTCAGATGAGATTATTTTGACCACTTTATTAAGACTTGTTTTGTAAAAAGCCTTCCTTTAAATCAAATTTTGTTTTGTATAAATTGTATCTTAATTTTAATCAATGTTTCATCAACCAATTGCCTGGAATTAATAAATAAGAAGCAAATATAGCAGACATATACACGGAGGCGCCCGTGCGATCTCTTGCATTGCATTTCTTAGAGAAGACTTTACTCTGTGAAAATATTTATTTATTTTTGTCCCTGTGAGCCAATCGGAATTCTGGGGATACAACAGCCAATAGGCTATACTACGGACTTAAGCCGATAAATATATTTGCTGCATTGGATCAGTCTCCTTTCTAGAACAGCCAGGAGCTTTCTAGCCTCGTGGCAGCAGCGCCTTGCATCGCCCTTAGACCTTAAACAATCAGCGGATAACTTTGTGTAACTTAACTTTGTGTTAGCCATACACATCAGTATAAATGCTCCTGATAAATTAAGTTATTAAAGCATTAACATTCACAATCCACTGTTAATTTAACATAAAAGCAAGCAGGCACAATCCACTGTTAATTTAACATAAAACCAAGCAGGCTGCGTGCAAATACACGCTCTATTAATAATTCTTAAAAAGCTGACATCAGTTCATCGCGATCTCATACATCTGTCATTATCAATGAAGCTGACTGCATAATGAATCTTTCATAATATATTTTAAAATCCGAGGATTTGCCAGCATGCAGAATTCAGCAAAAAGTCAGTTTTGAGCGGTGAGGGGATTTTAAATGCTTCTGATTGGCCATTGCGTTCATGAAATCAACACATATGTCTGTGATTGGCTACATCGCTCAACGCTGCAAACATGTTACAAATAGAAACTCTGGCCTGTAAATCGTTTCTATTTTGTTTTAGTTGTTCTTGTTGCTTTTCTGCAACAGATGAATAACAATTTATTCGTTTTTATGTTTTATTCATATAGATTTCTATTTAATCGTGTTATTCTCCCGCAGCCGCACACACATAGTGACGGACACCGCGCTCGCACTCGGCCATCAAATCTAGTCCCGCGCCGCACGTCTCTAGATCATGGGCCCGGCCCGAGTATAGCGGCGGGAAATATCGGGCTCGGGCAGAGAATCTAAGCTCTAAACAGGACAGAGTAACACGGCGGATATCGCTCATATACATTTCGTTGACGACGTAGTTTAGGCGGCAGGCGTGTGTTGCTTAGTTCCAAAGTGCTACGGGAAACCCTGTTACGTTAACATGCCGAACACCTATTCAGCCTGTTGTTCTGTGTGCTATTGTGGAGCTGAATAACTTGCCTTTCCAGATTAAATGTCTGTTCTTGGTCTTGGATTTTGTGAAATAAATTTCTAAATAAATGCGACTTATGTTTTTTTCCTCTTCATGACGCATTTTTTGACTGATGCGACTTATACTCCGGAGTGACTTATAGTCCGGAAAATACAGTAATAAAAATGTTAATTCAATCCTGAAGAAAACAGGAAGCCTGTGAAGCGTGGCCAAAACCGGTGTAATGTGGTCGCGCTTTTTGGTCCCGGTCAAAAGTCGAGCTGCTGCGTTCTGGACTAACTGTAACCGACGAAGGGATGACTGCTCCAATCCAACGTACAATGAGTTACAGTAGTCTAAACGGGACATAATACATGCATGTATGACTCTTTCAAAGTCTTTGCGTAGCAGGTGTTGCTTGACCTTAGCCAAAAGTCTCAGCTGGAAGAAGCTGGTTTTAACAACTGAACTGATCTATTAGTCAAATTTAAAAGCACTGTCAAATATCACATTGAGATTCTTGGTAAAAGGTAGAATATGGGAACCTAAAGTGCCAAGAGCATCTACACAGGCAGTAAAATGTACCGCACGACCAAACAACAATTTCAGTCTTATTATCATTGAGACCGAAAATTATGATCCAACCAAATTTTGAGATTACTCAAGCAGTTCAACAAATGTTGGACTCATTGTTTTTTACAGGCAAATAGATTTGTACATCATCTGCAAAACAGTGGAAAGAAATGTTATGTTTTTTAAAAATGGACCCTAAGGGCAGCATGTACATAGAAAAGAGCATGGGTCCCAAAATGGAACCTTGGGGGACCCCACAAGAAAGAGGGGCAGCAGATGAAGAGCAATTCCCAAGGTGGACAGCAAAACTCCTATCTGCCAAGTAAGATTCAAACCATTTCAGGGCTATGCCCGTAATGCCAACACTTTGTTTGAGTCGGGATAAGAGGATAGAGTGGTTGACAGTGTCAAAGGCAGAAGTCAAATCTAAGAGCACTGTGGTCTTAGATTTGAGCATCTGTGGTCTTTAAGAAATTTCAGTCAGAGATCACTCAGGTCTTTAAGGTGTCTTTATCTCTGGCATTAACCTATGGTTTTCCTTGTGCCCTTTTAGGACCTTTATAGTCTTGGGTTAACTGCCTATCATTGAAAAGCTCTTCCTTTAGCCAGGATCATCTCTTACAAGCTTGCATGGCCATAAAGTATTTAGCTGGGGTTTTCTAAATTGAATGGCATCCCAAATGGCAGATCCGCTGATTTGGGGTCCAGAGTGTTGATTCGGTATTCGCCTCTTCATTTACATTCTGAAGGAGTCATTGATCTCTTGTCAGGTGTTCTCCAAACTCATCAGGCATTATATAGGAGAAGACTCAGATCTGTTATCTTGGCAAAAGGAGATTGCAAAAGGTATTTACCAAAAGGGTGCCAATAATTGTGGCCAACGTGTTTCAGAGAAAAACATTTATTTCATAATGTGATTTCCCCCCCACTTTCAATTATTTTACTTCAATGAAAGGTTAGATTTTTGCATAAAAAAAAAAAAATAAAAAAAAAAATATATATATATAGTAATAACTTATTTCAAGTAGTAATAACTTATTAGCCTTGCTAAAAGCGGGATCCACCTCCGACTTCCGGTTATTATTAGCAGCAGACTTGCCGTTTTTTCTCTGAACACCCTCTCGTTTCGAGCGCTTCAAGTGAATAATTTAGTGATTTGGTTCAAATGACTAGTTTCGAATTGCTCACTTTCTCTCCTTCACTACTAACCAGTGGCTGAATTAGTGTTTACGATGAACTGATTCACGATAGAGGGAGCGAAATGAGACGCACTCTTTCTGTTACTCACGTGGGGATGAGCTTTACTCACAAAAATATAATTCATTAATGTTAGACAATGCATTACATTGTTACATTGAATAATGTATTTTGCAGTTATATAATTTATAATAATAATATATATTACCGGTATATTCAGTGTTGGGCAGTAGCGTCGCTACAAGTAGTGACGCTGATGCTACTAGTTTAACTACATTTCTCAGTGTGGTGGTAGCGTCGCTGTTTTCTGAATCAAATAGCTTTTCAGTAGCGAAGCTCTTTTTTTTTATCAAGTAGTGCGGTAGCGTCCAGCACTACACACAAGCTACATTTTCCCAAGCATTTCTAAAGTTGAAGCTCAAATCGGAAATACAACTGCTAAGCATCACTAATCCTGAATCAGTAAGTGACGATGACTTCATGTTTTTTACGGCGGTTGGCAATAGGACCATATTTCATTCCCACGATGCGAAAAACACAGACAGAATCGCGGAATCCAGGCATAAAAACAGAATTTACTGTATAACGTGGAAATTCACGGAATTGTCATATCTTGGATGAAAAGTAGGTCAGTAAATTTAAATAAAATCGTGATATAGACTAGTATTTAAATAGGAATCATGCATGTTCTGCGTGTCTCTGAATGAACGCGAGGTTTCATTTACCACAGATTCAAACACACACTCACTGAGGCACGCATGACATGCTCGCCATGTTTTCAGCCTATATGAGGCCATTAATGCATTAACTATCTACACAGCCGCTCTGAGAGTCACTTCAGCAGCATTTTAGCTTGATTTGAGAAAAACTATCGTCATATCATAAAAACACACAGAGACTCAAAGGTCTACACGACAACCCGTCAAAATAAAAGGTTGGTTTAACCTTTGTAATAGCCAATGATATAAAATTTATTGATTTAAGCAAAACTTTCTTCAATTAAATTATACCATTAAAATGAAATCAAGAAAACAAAATTTGGTAAATTCTTTTTAAAAAGTCATAGTGCCCTAAATTTAATTAATTTTAATAGATGATTGTTAAATTGTCACTATCCACACTCAAGGAGACAAGGGAGATCCAATAGCAGCAAGTTATTTATTAGAGGGTAATCCGTACTCACAAACAAGTCCAGGCAAGGGTCAAATCCAATAGGGCAATCCAATAAACAAGAACACAAATAGGGAACAGAAGTGGCGTGATAATAGCAAAGGACTCAGTGACAAACATTGAAACAACCAGGGTATATATACACACAGAACTAACAAAGAAACAGGGAACAGCTGGGAACAATGATGAAGGGGAACAGCTGAGTGCAATGAACAGTGATGGTACAGACAAGGATTGTGGGGAATGCAGTTCATCATGTGACAGACACCGTGGGGGACGAGGACCTCTAGTGGACACCAAGGAACATGAACCAGAAACCGTGACATAAATTGAATGTTTCATGGTTTCAATTAATTAGACATGCTTTTTGATTACTAAAATTAATTTAACTATTAAAATGGGAGTCCAAAAATATTAAAACGGAAAAAAACAGAATACAGAAAAATGTAAATGAAAAATAATAATAATAATAATAATAATAGGGCCCTACAACCAGCTTTTAGGTGCATTACCACCACATTCTGCTCAGGACGTGGACATCACGTACCAATATCAATCCTTGGGCTGACCCGTGAGAAATTTGGTTAATGGAAAGATGCACACACTCACCTGGTGTTGTTATAGTTTTATATAGTTATATGGTTTTATATAGTTTTTTTCTTTTCTTTTTTTTTTCTTCCCAAATTGGTTTGGTTCAGTTTGTGAATAAACAATTGAACTGATAAATTATGCCTGCCTATCTGTTTGACTGACATGTTTAAAAATTATCAAAATGAATTTTAAAAAAAATAGCTTCGATGTAGTAACCTACTTTTGCTATATTACTGTAGCTTAGCTTGCTACATTTCCCAGGGCTGGTAGCTTCAGTGCAGTGAAGCTGAATTTAATGTAGAGTAACTGCTAGCTTAGCTCACTACATTTTTCAAGTAGCTTGCCCAACACTGATTATATTATTATATAATATAATAAATCAATAATAGCTTGGCGCAGCCTTATGACGTCACATCGGATTAACAAAATAAAAGTCCTGGGGCCTGTTTCAGAAAGGAGGTTAAGTGAAAACTCTGAGTATGTTAACCCTGAAATGAGGGAAACTCTGGGTTTTCCGTTTCAGAATGGGAGGTATATCAAACCCGAGAAAGCAGAGTAAGTCAAGCCCGTTTCTGAAAGAGAGGTAACTTATACTCAGAGTCAGTTACCATGGCAACTTACTCTGTGAACCTAACCTGGTCGGGAGCAGGTTTTCTTCGGTAAACCCAGAGTTTATTGCAGTCTCCTCCCCTTTTTTAAAGAGTAAGCGGTGTTTAAACATATCATTCATTCTTTCTGTACATTTATTCATTGCTGTTTTTACTGTTGTTTTAAAATATATATATACAAGATGAAGTCTATATAACTCCTTAACTAGCAACTGAAAATACAATAGATTAGAGTTACATCATGTAGTTCTAAACAAATTCTACAGAATTAAACTTAAACTGTGGCATTTACTGAAAGTCACTGAAGTGTGTTCATCTGTGCACCAGAAGTTATTGGACCCTGGGGGGTATATTATATATTAGAAATATATTTTATTAATAATGGTATTATTCATAATTTTATATTAACCTGTTAGCCTTCAGCGCCACTTTTGAAAAATCCCCAGAAATAGCATACCCAACCTAAAAAAGATTCAATTAATTGACCCTTTGTCCTAAAAGCTCAAGTACGGTCTCATTTGAAAGCTGACACCTGGCACTTTATTGGAAATGTAGAATGAATTATTGTCATAATGAAAAAACAATTATGAATAGCTTCAAAGTTGTGTAAGTTATTAGAAATTTATTTTTATGAAACATCTTCATGAAAATTAAATTGAAGTTGGCCCGTCAGCACTCTAGAAATGCACTCCAGCTAAAGACACATGTCTGACCATGTTATATTTAAAATTTGAAGGTGATAAGTCTAAAACTCTGTATTTTGTTAAATGTTTTTCAAGATCATCTCAAATGACTTTATTTTGAATTGACTCTAAAATGCAAACTTGTGTTTATTGTCATCTATTAGCATCTATTCAGTCTATTGTCTCTATTGTTTTGTGGTGCAAACGAGCCCCATTCAGTGTCAGTCTCTCCTGCTCACATTTACACCTTTCCAGCCTGCTTATGGCCATAAATATTCTTTTCCTTTGTCTCCATTATAATCGCTAACGACTGGCTAATCACGGTGTTTCACCCCCTAATTTCTTTCATAATCTTCACTTCACATTTGAAACTGTATCAAATGCCTTTCTTAAATAAAGAAATATTTCAGTAAGCATTCCTATTTAGAAAAAAAATCATAAAAAATAACAGCTAGATGGCAGGTGCAACTAGAGAGCTAGCTAGCATGTTAGCTTAGCACACCATCAATACACGACAATTTATGAGATTAAAACCCTTTTTGTGCTCCAAACTTACTTTATAGTGCAAGTCGAGTGTTTTAAATAATCTTCTATGAGCTTATTTGGCTTCAGAAAAGAAAATCAGACAGAAAATATATGATTTGATATTATTCTGCACTATTGTAAAGTCTATACCGATTAGCATTACATTATACATATAATCTATTATTATAAAAATACCTGACATGGCTCGAAGAACACAGGTAAATCAAATATCATTGCAATCATGTTTATTGTCTTCAAAACATCTTTATCTGCATGTTATAGCGATCTCTGAAAGCTAACGTTAGCTGTGTTTATGTCAGTGACGTCCTGGAAGGTCACAGGTTATTTCTTCTTCGTGAGCTTTCATATTTGGAAAAAACTGTGCAAATGGCGCCCTCAGCCTGCTGTATGGATTGAAAACACAGTACATCAGAGTATCCAGCGCTCTTTATGTATACATCGACGCATTTGGATATAAATTCAATAAATATTATTCCTGTCTATAGAAATATGATGTAAACCTATGATAATATATCAATATTTCTCCAAATCTGCACATTTTTGAGCCAAAAGCCCTGAGGAACGTTGTTTTGTCACGCGTTCTCAAGACAACAGCACCGGAGTTTTTTTCTGAATGGAGCAGCTGACGCTCATAATTCATATTAAAGGTATCGACTCATTTTTTCATTACATAAATCCTGACACAAATTAAGACATAACTGTCACTATAAGTTTCTCAGAATACAATAGTGGTCAAATACTGAAACGTGAGACTTATATATTTTTAATGATGTATAGTTTGTCAAGGTAATAACATTAAATCTGATAGTAACTTTGAACTATTTAAAAAAAAAAACGCTTCAGAGCGTCCTCGCTCTGGTGAAGGTTAACAGGTTAATAAACATCATATGAATAATATTATATTAATATTAACATTACCTCTGTAGGCCTCTCTGTGGCAGCAGACAATGTTTCTTCATCCCCATCATCCTGTGAAGATGAGCATTTGGTCGAGTACACTTTATAATAGGCCTTCTATTTGTCATCATTTCTGGTGTGTTAAGTAGGCTACTTACAACTGCCTGGGGTTCTGTTGGGACAGGAGGCTCCAAAAGACACATATTACCATCAGAATCTGTTGTGACCAACGAAAAACTCAACCCAAAGTAAAATAAATGGTAATATCAAAAATACCCTATATAAAAAATAACACATGTAGACCTCTTACATTTTATGAAGGCCCTTGGATCTCCGGGAGTGACTGACTCCGATGAAGTCCCTCCAGGAATTCCCTCAGCCCAAAAATGCTGCTGCACTGCTAGACACTGGATGCTATTTAGTTATTTAGTATGTCAAATGTTTGTAAAGTCAGGTAGCCTACACCCATGATATGCTCAAGCCTTACCTGATTGAATTATGTTTTTATATTTCATTTTCAGCTGCTGCCACATTCTTTTAATGCCTGCAGGATTGCACCTAGCCTACATGAAAATTAAAATTAGGTTGAATAACTGTTCTTCCAGTTTCACCTGATATTATAACAGTTGGGTAAGTTACTCTAAAATAGTTATTAATTACTAACTACAAATGACATCTTCAACAGTGTAATTAGATTAATGTAATAATAATGACTATCTTTAGAAAGTATTGGTCTACTTATTACTAATTACTAAATCCCATATCAACCTCAACCACTTGAACAACAAGGAGAGACAAGAAACACTTTTAATGCTTTCAAATTAACAATATACAATTGCATGAATTATTCTTGAATTGACCAAAGTGTGTAGAGTGAGAAGGTTACATTAAAAATATACCTTTTAAAAATGTATGTTAAATGCACTATTGTTTTATACAGAATTGTTCTATAGTCTATGCAGTAGCCTATTTAATGTAATTATAATACATCAGATTTTATTTTAAATTACATAAGAATTAAGAGTAATCCTTTAAATTAAATTACAATATTTAGATTACTTGGTAAATAACTCAACACTGTATAACAGTAATTCCTCTTTTTGTTTGGCGCTGTTGCCATGGTTACTCATAATATCTGGGCTCCATTGATAATGGCTTTTTATACTACAGGGCCGTTGAATGCTTGAATCTGATTGGTTGACAAACATTCTACGGTGTGCAATTATTTTCAGGGAACCGCACGGCTAAAGTAGTTCCGGCAGGTCTTGACCTCATTACAGTTCCATATCACTACGCGTAGTCAACTGTAATAACGGAAAATAGGATACAATTCATAACAAGAAAAACCATGCAGCCCCATGCGCTTGATCTGCAATTTTCAATATCTAACTTCACAGTCAATGGAAACATGCAGTTTAATTTTAATAAATAAAGTATATAGTCCTATATATAATCAATAGAAAATTAAACTGAATATTTAAATAAATTGATAGTCCTGTTGCACGGGTTTTCGTAATTATTGAAGATATAACAAATAAATAATTATTGATAGGCCTATACTTAGTTAAAAGGGCTTTGTGTTTCATTTATTAGGCTAGTCTACTGTCACTAATAGATAAAAAGAATAAACGAATTAATTAAAACGAATTGAATTAATAAATAAATAATAATATTGATGCACATGCTTCTCTCTCCCTCATAACTGCATTAATAACTGCCTAAAGCCGGGGACACACTTATTGTAAGGCCGGTTATGAATATAATTTGATACTTACGACTGATCATGCCGGTGTTCAGTGCGTTCAGTGTGTGTTCACATCGGTGTTTAAAATCTGCTAGTGCATTCACAGTCAGAGAATGTTTCTAGTGTTGAAGTGTGTGCTGTGGGCATTACTCTGCTATCAGCGGCTCAAACCTCCGTTACTAACTCTAAAATGACGTTTTGGAATTAGCAACGGAGCATGGGTTTAGATGCGCAAGGAATTAGTCCTACATAAGAGCGTTTTGATGACAAAAACTTTACAAATGTCTTGAAATACATCATCTGAACAATATTTCAAGGTGTGGTAACTGTAGTATAAGCAGAATAATTGACTTCAGGCCGTTGAATTATTAGAAAAATAATGCACACCCGAGGTAAAAAAAAATAAAAAAATTTTTTTCTAATAATTCAACGGCCTGTCGTCAATTATTCCTTACTTATAGTCAGTGTTGGGGCTAGTTACTCAAAAAAGTAATATATTACATATTACATATTACTCTCAAAAATAGTAATGCCTTACTTTACTTTATTACTCCCTGGAGAAAGTAACTAGTTATATTACTAGTTATATTACTAGTTAAATTTTTTTTTCTTAATTACTTTATAATTGCCTGAGATGCATCAGATGGAGGGAGAACATACAAAGGAGGAGTGTTCTTTAGGGTCTTTATTACGCCAACAACAGACTGGCACTGTCTAGCACAAATAACTACAAACAACTGAACTTGTGCAATCAAGTACAAAAAACAAGTATTAATTTCCTCAATGTTTAACAAACACCGTCTGGTGCAAACAATCAATAAATTTGATTGTCAATTTATCCCATACGGAAATGTTAAATTATTATTATATATGCCAAACTATTTACTATTTAACTATTTATTTCAAGTCTACAGATCAAATCTACATATCCACATTTCATTTTCGAATCTTTTATAAATAAAATGTATTATTTATTATTATTTTACCTCTTCTTGACCAGCTCATAAAAACAAAACAAATACTACACAAATTATATTTGAAAACTGATAATTATATATATGTGACATGTATGTAAAAAAAAAACTATTATACATACATAAAATATATGGGCTGGTTTTATATGTCAATTATTCCATTTTCTAATAGGTTTTATATACGGGCATATATATGGTACATATTTTATATATGTGGATATATTTCATATATGTATATTTCATATATGTACATATATTACATTTCCGTATGGGATAACAAGTCCAAACTTTTTGCTGCTTGTGGGGCTGCTCGTTCATGTCACTCTGTCGCTTCGCAACGAGCTTGATGTATCCGTGCTGTCGGAAGCGGTGGAGAGCAGCTTTCTCCCCGGGCAGAGTGTGCACTTCACCGTCAAGTTATTTTCCTTCCGTTAAACATATTCAAAATAATTACTGAATCTCCACCCGTCGAAACTAGCTTTCTGTTGCTGGGAACCTTCCTCAGCTTGCCGTTGTTGACGCTTTCATTTTCCCCAATCTGTCTTTGAGGATGCCGCTCTGCGGCTGGCTGCCGGGTGTCGACCAATCGGTGATGGTAAATGATACCTCGTGCCAAACCCAGACCAATCACTGTTACATTCACGCCCTCCTCCCCTTCCCTTCTGTTCTCTGTGTTGTGTGCCTTGTGTGTGATGGTGCTACTGGCAAATGTAACGCAAGTAACTAGCTCGGGAAAACTGTAATAATATTACCATTTTCAGACGAGTAATGCCTTACACTACTAGTTACTGAAAAAAGTAATATTATTACAGTAACGCGTTACTTTGTAACACGTTACACCCAACACTGCTTATAGTTGTGGTGCACGTGCACAACTCAGAGTCAGTCAACTTAGAGTTGATTGAACTAACTAATTTCAGCTGATCTGCAACCGAAAACTCAGAGTTTCCCATCTCAGGGTAAGTCAACTCAGAGTTCAAGTTTTAACTCAGAGTTGGTTGAACCTCCTTATTGAAACAGGCCCCTGTTCACAACTTCACCCGCTAAAATCACATATTAAAAACATAGCAATAATATAACTGTCAGAGCATTCAGATTTAAATTCTTGGTAAAATATATAGTTTAAATGCATGTTGTTTCTGTGATCTGCTAAAGAGAACTATTGGTTAAAGAGTTTGTACCACATCTATGTGAGATTATGTGTAATAGACAAAACAGTAATGTTTGAGTGCAGAGACCATTTATTTCATTGGTCGGGAACCTTTTTTTTTTTACAATACCAACCTTTTTCATTATTATAATTTTGTTTTTGTTTTTTACTATTATACTATAAAAGTGTGAGTTTGTGTCCTCCGATTTATTTTCCTTGACCTTTATTTACATGACAGAAGCGTCAGTTGCGCATTGGCACAAATTACTCCAGCCTAGACTCAGATGCGAAGAGAGGGAACCACTCGTCAAGCAAATACATGTTTACTACACAGAATACGCTGGACACAAATTTCACATGGAGCAAAATGAGAAGCTTATTGATTTTGGTGAGTTTGGTAAATATTTAATAATATAGTTTGTGAAAATTAGGCACATTTGCTTCAGTGTTCTGTTATTATATAACAATGTTTCTATTTACTTCCTGAACTATTTTGAACACATCTACATTGTCAGTAAATAAATAAAAAACACCAGTTTCCACTGAAAAGTGCTTATAATAATGTTGTAATAAATGGCTATAAACTTAGGGATTGTTACATGTAGACAAAATTTCATCTGGAAGTCTAAAACATTCAAGTATAACTTTCTAAACAAAAAAACTCAAAGAAGTTCTGTTTGAGTTCACAGTATAAAACTAAACAAACAAAAAACAGAAATATTTTGCTGGCGTTTTGCTTAATTCTGGTAAATTCACCCATTCTCAGACTAAATAAAAATAACATTGGGACTTTGAATGAGCTAGATTGAAACTTCAAATTCTCATGTTTAAAAGTATATATGGCACTTGATGCAGACTTCTAAAATGGGTCAGAAAAACCCAGGCGGGATCAGGTGACCCAAAATGCTGTGTGACTATAAGAGGCAGGAAAGCAGCACTTCAGACCGCAGCCTCGAGATTCACTTGAAACCTGACAGACATACATAGACTACACCGCAAACCCCCCTCACCCGTTAATTTTATACTGCTGTGATTATATAATCCACACTACAGAGTGATAAAAGTAACACTCAAGCAGTTTTGCGGTTACAGTTTTTTACGATCGCTATGACAGGTTTTTCAATACATTTAACAATTTTCCTAAACTCTTAACGCACCAACACACCTAAAACACACGGTGTGGTGAGCGGGAAGTTATGTTTGGGACACGGGCCGGTGGCTGCTGTGTACGGGCTTGCTAAATAAAGACAGGCTCTGAAGACGTTGTGTACGAACCTCTTTTTATGAATAACTTGACAGTTTTGGTCTTGGTTGAGCTTGTGTAAAAGAAGTTCAAGCATTTTAAACTTGTGTTAACTGTATGCATTTTGTGTCAAAGCAACAAGATGTGTTAATTGTATAGCCTACAAAGACGGATGTTGTGCTAACCGTGTTAAGAGTTTAGGAAACTTGTTAAATGTATTGAAAAAACTGTCATAGCGATTGTAAAAAACTGTAAATGAGATAAACAAGTGATTGAGTATTAGTGATGCACATATGCTGTTAAAAAGAAGAATAACTTAAGGAAATATGAATAACAAGAACAGGAAAATAACAGCATTTGTTTTGTTTTTTTACAGTGCACTGACTATAAGAAGAGGCATTTTGTAGCTATATGGGGCACTTCATTTAATGTGAGAGAAAAGAGTTGTTTTTGCGGTAGTTTTTTGGGCGTGCTTTTTTTAATGTGAGAGAAGAGCACACAAGCATTTCAACGAACGGCAGGAAGAGGAAAGTAGCAGTTCAGACCGCAGCCTTGAGATTCACTTGACAGACATACATAGATAATGATTTAACACTGGGGATTTTGCTGTGTAGTCTTTGTATGTCTGTCAGGTTTCAAGTGTATCTTGAGACTGCGGTGTGAACTGCTGCTTTCCTCTTCCTGCCGGTTGTCGAAATGCTTGTTTGTTCCTCTCTCACATTAAAGAAAGCACCACAAAAAATGACACTGCAAAAACTCCTGATCTAGCCAAGACCTGCAATCTTACATCTAGTCGTAAAATCTTATTGATCTCGTTTTAAGGATAAAATGATATGCAAGAGCAGAATTGTGTAAGACTGTTTTAAGATAATTAGTTTTTTCTTCTTTTTTGTATATTCAATTCAATTCTCGTTTGTTTGTAAAGCGCTTTTCACAATACACATTTCAAAGCAACTTTACAGAAAGTCCATATTACAATTTAGAGTCTGTTATCAGAGGAAACTGAACAGTTATGCATTTCAGAAATGTACATATACAAAATCACAGTTATTGAACATTTTATTAATTTAAACAATATAATAATTAAATGCAGAAACAATGAGCTCATTGAAGTAATGGATACTTGTTTGTTAACAGATGATTATGACATTTAGAAAAAAGTATATCTTAAAGTTGCTTCACTTTCGCAGTGTTGAAACTACAGGGAAACGGCATGAACATGGCCGGTGTCTGAGGTACCGTATTTTCCGGAGTATAAGTCGCTCCGCCTCCGGAGTATAAGTCGCATCAGTTAAAAAATGCGTCACGAAGAGGAAAAAAACATATATAAGTCACACTGGACTATAAGCATTTATTTGTTTAGAATATTTATTTTGTGCATTGCATTTAGCCGTGTGCGCTCGTCAAATTTAAACCGGTAAGGTGCGCCGCCGCGTCTCTCATAGGCTACACAGTTTGAAAGCGGCTGAAAGCACACTAACAAGTATCTTGCGAGTGTCGCCGATGGATATTGCATAGCATCTTCGATGTTGGATTAATTTAGCAAGGTGATCTACGGTGAAGGTGAACATCACGATAACAACTAAGAGGTGAGTGGAACTTGTTTACAGGACCCGCCGTCACAGTCATTTGCAAACAGGTTATTCGGTCCTTGATGGCATCGGAGGTGTTATTCGCTTGTTGGACAGATCAAAATTTTTGAACCTTGATTAAGATTGAATAAGACCCCCCTCTCGATCTGTTATGCTCTTGATATGCCATTTTGCTGGCCCTAGTAACAAAACAACAAACTAATATCACTGTTTCCCCCCCTTGTAACTACTTCAGCAGTTTTAAGTGTCCTACCACTAATAACAATGATAACACATCTGTTATATCACCTGTACTTCCTATTTCGTTTCAGTTCCCCTTTAATTGCAAAGGTTATTATTATTACATTCTCCACACAGAGGCTTAGCTGGGACCTTCTTGCTGTGAAGCGACAGTGGTATCCACCGAGTAGCTGTGGCACCCATGAACATTAGACATGGTTAGTAAATAAGTCTATCTCTCTGAGCGGATGTTGGGAGTGAGTGGGTGAGGTGGCATGTGGGTGAGACTGCTGCAAAACGAGTGAGTGTCTATTCTTTCATTTTAAACTTTCTTTTCTCTTTGTGATTGATTTAAATGTGCTTTGGAAGAATCTTTTGAGTAGTTTTAAGTTTAGTTTTAGAGAAAATATATTTTTTTATAAGCTTAGAAGTTCAGGTTGCTGATGTTCAAATTGATATTCAAATTGATGGTTACTCGTTTCCTCGCTCCTCTGTCTAGCCAATCCCAATTCTCTAATTGCACCAAGGAGGCATAAAAATAAAGAGTGAGGAAGTTTCAATAGGAGTTATGATCTAGAATACAGGAATAACCAATGTAGAAGCCTTTTTTGTAAAAAAAAACCTGACACGTATTAATTCTCCTACTTTATTTCACAATCATTTTCATTTGTTTTAACTTTCAACTAGTATTTAATTGTAATTCAATTATTAACAATTATTCAACAACTATTTCAAAAGCATCTTTTTTTATTATTATTTATTATGTTACATAACTCAACGTCAACTAAATTAGGCGCAGCTGATGACACGCTCTAATGTGAAGCTTGAGTGATCAAGAATATTTACAGAAAGCCATCTGTCAGAGTGTGAGCAAACAAATCAGTTCTTCTACACAGCCCGACTTGGCGAGTATTCAAGTAAAAACAATCTGTTATGTCTTTAGTGAATAGTTAGAAGAAATAGGGATGTTCTGATACCGATACTTACATTTAGTCCTTGCCGATACAGAGTTTCGATACCTGTATTTTCATTGCATTTTTAAATATTGGCCAGAGAAACCAAAAGAATATGAATCAAATGATTTGCATTGTGGCTTGCGTGTGAACGAGTAAGTTTATCACTTACTGTACCAAATAGCAAATTCGCTGTTCATATTATTGCTCTATCATACTTTATCTTTAAAGGCAGATAAAATGGCGCTGAGAACAGGAGAAACACTGTGCGCAACGATACAGTCTGAAGCTTTTCCATCTACAAATTCCCATTATTTACCATGGATTTACTAACGTTAGACAATTAATATTAACTACACCATGTGGGATATACTGAATTGTATTATATTATTATTGTAGCTAATGTATTAAAGGGCTAATTGAATATAATTACAGTATTTAATAATGTATTTAGGCTACTGTTTTTCATACATTTCATGAAGATATCAAAGTCAACACAAACCTGTTTCAAGACTTGACCCCCATTAGCACATGCAGAAACTAAGAAATTCGTTTTCCAATAAAGATATTTATTTTGTTAAGGACCAAATGTCAAATGTTTGAATGTTCTACCTTAGATTTGTGAAATGTTCACCTGTTTGGCAAGTGTTTGTCATGATATGTTCTGACAATAAAGAGTAGTTTAAAACCACAATTAATGCTCTACAACTTTCACTTAGGAGCAAAAATCTGCCTTTCAACTTGAAAGAAATAAAGATTTGACATTTATCATGATAATTATCGATATCGACTAATATAAAACAATTATCGTGATAACTGTTTTTGGCCATATTGCCCAGCCCTAACTGAAATCTCCCAGTCTATTACAATGGGAAAGTGTACATTTAACGAGCTATGGCTCAAATACGGTAGCCTGGGTTTCCCCATACTGCCTTTGCACAGTGCGATTTTATTCACGCTGAAAGGCAGTCTGGATACCATGGACCAGATTTTCGCCTCATCTAGGGAACCAATCACAGAACGGGGAGGGAGCAGCAAGACGATGACGACATCTATTCGACACAACTAAGCAGTTTGTTTATATCTATGGATTCAACATGGCAGCAGACGCGAAGCTACCTTTTGATGCAGCCTTAGATATTGTTCTAAAATAAAAATATCTTACCCATCGTCTTCTTCCTTGTCTAATTTCTGTCGCTCTACATACGTCATCTGGTATAATGGAAACGATTGGCTATGAGCTACGTACAGGCGCATTTGATAGACATTCTTAGCACCCAATAAATGGCGCCGGGCATTCGTAAACCATGCCTCAAATACGAGAAAATGTACATG
The DNA here is from genome assembly GCF_949152265.1 of Phoxinus phoxinus. Taxonomy (NCBI): domain Eukaryota; kingdom Metazoa; phylum Chordata; class Actinopteri; order Cypriniformes; family Leuciscidae; genus Phoxinus; species Phoxinus phoxinus. Next base: position 34,240,715 of record NC_136884.1, on the reverse strand, counting down.
TGGTTCCCAGACCCAAGTCTCAACGAGAATTGGGTCTGGCGTTAGCCAGGCTACAAATACGGTGCGTTTAGTAGTTGGCTCAAGCCCGTCGCAAACAATCAGTATCAAGCATATTGCACACTGTTTAAGAAGGTATTGGAGCTGTCTTTAGGCATAAAAGCCTTACAAAGTATATGCAAAGTAAAATGTTGCTGTAAAAGGTCTGCAGCGGGTGCAGGCGATCAGTCAGTATTCGGCTCCGTCACTACCCGGTACAAATACAGTGCGGGATTCCGTTTGTCTCGCATCCCGTGCAGGGCCTGAAATTAACACCCGACCACGCGCCAAATGCGGGTGAATTCTGCAATTGGCGGGTAACACTGTCAATCAACCTGCCCCATTGGCAGGTAGCCAATGAGAATTGAATGATTCATTAGTTGTTGTTTTTAGGGGCCAAGCACTGAAAGTGCGTAGGCACCTATTGTTTCTGTTCCCGTTCTTATTCTTCTTCTTCCGACTGGGCGTCTATGGCAGCCCATAGAAGCATATGCGGGAAAGTTGTTTTGGTTTGACATTCTGATAGAGGACATTCCCAACATCAAATACACCAATTTTGGTGTTTCTAACTCATTCCCTCTAGCGCCACCACCTGTCCAAAGTTTCAGAAATTGTATGCTAATAACTTTTGAATCGTAAGGCGTATCAACAAAATTCTTTTTTCCTCTGATTCCTGAGCTCATGCCGATTCGATTGCACTCTATGACGTCATTTTCCGTCAAAAAAATATGTCCGCCATATTGAATTGTCCAAAAAAACTACTTTTGCGAACTCGTCCTAGACGGTTTGTCCGATTCTCACCAAAATTGCACCAGATCATCTTCAGGCAGTGCCGACAAAAAGTTATGGAATTCAAGTTGATTCGCTTAACCGTTTTTGATAAACGCACAAACAAATTTTACGTAGCACTTGCGAAAATAGACGTAAGGCTGTATCTCCGCAACGCTTTATCGTATTCAGACCAAACTTGGTACATGTAATCACAAGCATGACCTGAAGCTGCATGCTGCGTTTCGGCGCAGCGCCACCTACTGGTCCGGAGATATGAAAAATTGCTATTTTGGCTTATAACTTCTGAACGGTTTGTCCAATAATCCTAAACGTGGTCTCGTTAGATTCAGGGCTTCATGCCGAGTCGACTGATATCCAATTTTTCCAGATCGGCCATTTTGTCTGTCGGCCATTTTGAATTATGTGCTAAAATGCTGTATTTTTTGAACGCATGAACGAATTTTTACGAAACTCGGTACGGGTCATCAGTACAATGCCCTGAAGGAGCCTGAGAAGTTTCGAAACAGCGCCACCTAGTGGATAATTTTTTTTTTCAAATGCTCATAACTTTGGGTGTGGTCAACTTATTCTCACGGGAGTCATCTCCTTAGACTCCTGAATCGTTGCCGAGTCCAACGATACCAGACTTGCCAGGTTTCGGCATATGGTTTGTGCAGCGTTGTAATTTAGCGCTTAAAAAACATTTGGCGATATCTTCGAAACCGCTAGTCCGATCGAGACGAAACCACCGTCAGAAGTTTGGAAACATAGGTCGATAGCTATATGCCAATGCCCAAATTTCAAAATATTGATCGTAAGTGGGTAGTAAAATTCAATCAAAGTCACGTGTCAGTCGTTTTTGACGTGTTTTTTCACATAAATGTCTATAACGTTGAATCTAATTGAGATATTTTCACCAAAATTGACACACAGATGCATGGGCTCAGTCTGAGGACACACAAAAAAAACTGTGGGATTGAGCCTCTTGGTGGCGCTAAAACTAAACAAAACATGAAATTCCCATTGACTTCAATGCAGTTTAGTCATGTAAAATGCTATACTTAACGAATGCATTGCTGTAACATTATGAAACTCAGTATGTGCCATCAACACCATGTCCTGAAAGTACTCAACAGATTTAAAGACAGCGCCACCTTTTGGTCAAAAGTTGTAAAAAAATTTCACGAAATGCTAATAACTTTTGAATAAATTAGCCTATAGTAATGACACTGATCTCAATAGATTCCTTGGGTTATGCTGAAACCATCGATACCAATTTTGCCATAGTCAGCCAAACTTCCTGTCCGCCATCTTTATTTTCTTTTAAAACCTACTTTTTCGAACTCCTCCTAGACCGAACGTCCGATTTTCACCAAAATCGGATCGTGTCATCTCCAGACCGTGCCGAGTAAAAGTTATGGATTTCGTGTCGATAGACGAAACCGTTTTTATATACCGCAGCGGCAAAGTTGAGGCATGATGCCAAAATGACTATTCAGGCTTTATATTTGCAATGCCTTGACATATTGACACCAAACTTTGTATGTGTCATTGTCACTTCACTCTGACCACATCACATCAGTTTCGTAACTGCGCCACCTACTGGTCGAAAGTGATAATCATATTTTTAGTTATTGTATGTGATTTTTCAACCATTTTGCCAAAATTCATCTTCAAATGTCTTTAATTGCTCCTTGCTGCAGTTTGTCTCACACTATCAGCCATGTAGGCATATCTCGTCGTCTGCTTTTGCGCTTGGCCCCGTAATGGCTGCTTGTTTGCAACTGTTGTTCTTTTACATTTTAACGAAGTCCGTGAAATGTGGCGGCACATTACTGGGGTAAAGAGGCCCGCTGAAACGAATAACCAACAAAAAGATGAGGATGAGTCAAAGAAAAATAAAAGAAGACATTTTAATTCAAAGTGGACAATCGGCGACAACGGCAAGGTTCGTGAGTGGCTGATTTATGACAGCAGCACAGAACAAATGTACTGCAGTGACTGTCGTGTGTATGGCTCAGAGAAAGCGAAGTCAAATCCTTTTGTAATCGGGACTAAAAACTTAAAATTAGAAGCAATTAAGGAGTCATCAAAAAGCCACCTACACACGATAAGTATTAAAATATCAAAGACTGCGCTTCCTGAGGAGACCGCTGTGGTCAAGGCAATGTCGTCCATGAAAGCAGTGCAGTTTGAGAGGATGCGACTGCTGTTTCGTAACGTTTATGCGATCGGAAAGAAGATGAGGCCCTTCTCTGACTACGTTTGGATGTGCGAGTAAGTATTAAACTGTTGGTGAGATCATGGGATGAGATAATGCAACGCTGACGTAGGCTACAGCAACTGGTGAGAAAATGTCCGGTACCCGGTAACTTTACCAGTAATAATAATATTAATTTAGTTCTGCTTAACGGTTCCTGAACGCTGTAACTAACAACTGCCAGGACCTGTCTACGTGACTAAGGCCCCGTTTACACGATGGGAAAACGCAGATATTTCTCTGCGTTTTGGCCTGTCATTTACACGAAAACGCCGTTTTTATCCCAGAAAACGATTATTTCTAAAAACTCCGGCCAAAGTGGAGATTTCTGAAAACGCCGGTTATATGTTGCCGTGTCAACTGGGAGAAACGGGGTTTTAGGTTCTCTCTTGTCGATTCTGAGGATTCTGATTGGCTTGCATGGCTTTAACCTTCTCCCTACACTGCCGCCCATAGGTTTGGCATAGTTATGATGGCGCTCGACGGCGTATTTATGCGGGGTTGTGTGCACGATGTTTTTATTGAAAACGGAGGGGGGGGAAATATTCGTTTCTCTAAAAATCCGGCTATGTGTAAATGTGGCCTAAATCAGCCATCAACACAGCCGCGTCTAATTTGTTTACATACGAGCAGTGGTATCAGCTTAAAAAAAGTATCTTAAAAATATTTAAAAATATAGCCTATATATTCTAGTTATTATTACTTATATTGTATATTTCGTTAATAACTTGACAGCACTTAAATGTGTATTCTTACAAGTTACACAATTCTTAAAAGAACAATGTTTGTGCAATTCCTGTTTTTCACCTTTATGAGGCAAAAAAAAAACTGGCTAGTAAAAAGTCACTGTGGCAGGTGGTCTAAAAAAGTTAACTTCAGGCCCTGATCCCGTGCCACACACAGTGGTTTCGGATCAACCTCCACACTGAAAGCAGAGGTCCTGTGGGTGTTGAATACCATCCCCAAACACCAGTCGTACAACGGGAACGAAGATATTGCCGAACTTTTCCGAACAATGTCCCCAAATTTACAATTGTTAAGTGTTGTTCCTGTGTTTTTGATACTTAAGAAATGGGACCTTTCAGTTTGTTACTCTTAAGAAAATGGAACCTTTAAATAATACATCTTGTTACTGTCAAAGAAAGTCAATTAAAAAAAAAAAACTTTTGAAAGGAATTTTAATAACTGAAGTTATTTTTCGTAATTCGTGTAGGTCATAAATTTAAATCATAATGGTCATAAAAAGGTCTTAAAAAGTCTTAAATTTGACTGACTGAACCCTGCAGAAACCCTGAGCAGGCTGGTCCTCACCGCATACATTTGTTTGTTTTTATGATTTAGACCTAGACTCCACTCCAGGGTCTAGGGTGCTTGTTTCTTAGTATGCGCACAGTCTTCATACAGAACAGGCATTTTGTCATATGGCGTCGTGGGTATAGGGTTCCCACCGCGTCTCGACGCAGCTCGAGTTCCCTTGAAAGGGAACGTCTCAGGTTACGCATGTAACCCTGGTTCTCTGAGAGGGAACGAGACGCTGCGTTGCCTTGCCATACTCCCTGCATGCCTGTGATTGACTTGCTTCAGGCTTTTCAGACGCTAATGTGGTATGATCTCAATGTTACGCCTTCCTGTTTCCCCCCTGCTGGCTCTGCTACACAGTGCAGGTGTTAGTTGGGCAACAGGTGTATTCAATGTCTAGTTAATGAGTGTTTGTCACAGTGTCTGGTTTGTGTATTCCTGGTGTCCACTAGATGTCCTCTTCCCCACGGTGTCATCCACATTCTCACTACAATTCCCATGATCCTGTCTGTCACTTAGTGTTCATTGTGTTCAGCTGTTTCTTGTCACCTCATTTAGCACTTGTGTGTATATATACCCTGTCAGTTTCAGTGTTTGTCACGGAGTCCTTGTATATTGTCCCCACACTTCCGTTCCTGTTGTTCGTGTTTGTGTTTGTATTTTGGATTGCCTTATTGGACTTTTGACCCTTTGCCTGGACTGTTGTGAGTACGGATTACCCCTATTAATAAATACTGCTATTGGATCTTCCTGTTTCTGTGTGTGAATCGTGACAGTGTTAGTATAAAGATCAGTGCACTTTTGAGTGAGGTCTCTCACTTTTCTCCCACCTTTTCATTTAATACCCATTTTGTTATATTTTCTCTCTTATCTTTTTGGTTAGTGTCAGATGTTGTTTGTTTATTTAATAACCACACGCGCGTGTTTTTCCCCTAGACGTCGGTTTTCTTTTGTTTGTTTAATAACTGTTTGCTTTGTTTGACAATAAATTTAATTATTGTTAAAGCATTTGTTGTTGGCCTCTTTTTGTGTTACGGTATGGGAGCCAGCCGTAACACTCAAGAGTGCTTTATAGCTTCCTGGTTGATGACGTCACCCGCCTATGACGTCTCATTTTTCCATTGGACTGATTTTACACGTGCTTCATGACGCATTCACGCAGGGCGTTCCCCCCGCGTCTCGACGCAGCGTCTCGTTCCCTCTCATGGAACCAGGGTTACATACGTAACCTGAGACGATTTCTATCTATAGGTTCACCATTACAGAATTTTTTTTTTTGTATAAAAAATTATACAATTCATCTGTTTAATAGTAAATATCTTATTTCAATCAAAATATGCCATTATAATTATTTTTGTGTTACAGGATGACAATGATTACAATGAAAAGGAATCCGACTTGGGTGAATCAACTTACATTTCGACAGAAAGCAGTGGGGCAGAAGATGCATTCTTCCGATGTACCGGTAGTTTGCCACAGGAGCCATGTTTCTTTTTTATTGATAAAAAAGAATGGCAAGACCTGAGGAAGCATCAAAAGGGAAGATGCTTTCAAAGATTAGAGTGGACAAACGTGATTGTCAGAGGAATTAGGTCCATTCACCCATACTGCAGTTTTGGTTTTAAACGCCACACTGTGAAAACCCTGCAGTCACTAAAAACCACACCACTATTAAAATGTAATGGCTACTGTCGGTTTGAAAATTGCCCCATTAATGTTTCTGTGGAAGTCAAAGATGAGGTCACCCTGAAGGCAGCCGTGCTGTTCACAGGAGGAGATGTGTGCCACAGTACCGATGAGCTAAAAAGGAGGCCAGTGCGGGCAGATTCACGCATATCGATTGGAGAAACTCTAGAAACCAAACTACCCAGAAGTGTATATTTGGATTCCATGCAAAAACTCCCCGAGATGGTGATGCAGTCTGGGTGCAGAGATGAAGCGCCAACAAAAGAGGTTCTGAAACCCATTGCATAGAGCCAAAGACAACTCAAAAGACCTCATTCAAATGAACTTCTGAGTCTGCAAATGCTAATTAATGAAAAAAAGGGATCAGACAAAGAAGTCCTAGAGGGTCATGATGCACCCAAAAGGCATTATGCTGTGGTCAAAGAAAACACTGGCAGTGTTTTACCAGAGGTGCAAGGAGGATATTGTGTATCTGGATGCAATTGGAAGTATCATTCAAAAAGGAAGCTCTACAAGTTCACCATACTGTGTATATGAATTAGTTGTGCGCAATCCTTCGAAGGGATCATCTCCTCTTCCAGTTGCAACCTACCTAACTTGTGACCACACCACAGCATCTGTAACATACTTCCTGCAGGCTTTTCAAACTGACATGATGAAGCTGTATGGGAAAAAAGCAGGCCAATTATGAGAATTTGTGATGGCTCCCTTGTACTTCAAAATTCTATTTCTGTTACATTCTTCAAACTGAGTCTGGAGGATCTTCTGCAGAAGTACTTTGAAGTAATCACTGGCCAATACCAGGCAGAAAAGTTTGATCTTCCCATCCTTCACAGATGCCTGAGCCACATCATGAAAAATGCTAAGGATCTGTGCAAAAAACAGTAGGTATTTTAAGGGAGAGTTTATAATGCATTCTGAATTTTTTTTTTCTTGCTATAATTTTAGTATGCAAAAACATTACAAGCTTGGAATGCACACATTTGGGCTACTTGCATGCTCAACTCTGAAGCAGATATCTTGTGTTGGAATCTCTGACTTGACCTGCATTCGCAATCATGCATGTTTTACATCATGTACATGAAGACAAGACATGGCTGTTAAACACTTTTTTATTTAGGACCTGCACTACCTCTAGCTTAATGCCTCTAGAGAGTAGCTGACCCACAAATAGATGCAGAATTATTAATTAATTATATTTATTCATTAGTATAATTAACTAAATTGAGTATATGACCATACAATCTGAATGTCTTTACAAAATCACAGACACATTTTATTTATGTTTGAAACAAATACTATGTCTAAATACACAATGTAGTGTGCTAGTATATAAACATGAATATTTAATAATGAAAAACATTTCTTTCCAAAATGATGTAGGAACCACACCACTCGTGAGCCACTTCCAGCAGGAAATAGAGAGAGCACCTCTTGACCATGATGGTGAAGAAAACAATTATCATGCATCAACATTCATTGCGAGATTGGCCAAGTACTTCCTCCCACATGCAACTCTGTGGTCTGGTCTGATGCTAGGTAGGTTTTCTAAACTTATTATTTATGATAACAATATAAAAAAATACACACACACACACGTATGTATATTCATATTGTCGTCTCATCTTATCATCACATAATACATTAGGCGATATTGGCCGTCATGGTACAGGTTCAGCGTACCAGCATTTCAGCAAAATATATAAAGAAGTCAGTCAGTCAAATAAAACTGAGGTAAAACTCAGATTATTAATTATAATACCTCATTGATAATTTGTGCTTTAATGTGTTGGATTAAAAAAAAAAAAAAGTAAGACTTTAGGACAATCGAACACAGGGTATAATGCGAAAAAGTCAGTGGGACCTCAAAAAAATTAGGTTCCAGACAAGGAGACTCACACGACTGGATGACTTTGTGCAGATATATCAAAGGATGCATGATGCACTGCTCCGTGAATATGAAGACACAGAAAGATCAAGAAAGGAAGTACGGAAATATTTGTTTGTGTTTGTACCTTTTACAAAACAATGTAAATTTAATGATCCTTAGTTATAAACACAAGATGCTGGAATATATTCCATAAAAAAGTGATGTATGTGCATATACTACATCTCTTCCAGTCCTTTCGAGTGGAAATGGAACAGTGGAAAAAGAAAAGTCAGAAGCGTAAAGGAGTATACGTTTCTCCACTAGTGAAGGGTCTGCCAATCAAAGATGTGAGAAGCAAGGTAATTTTAATCAGAGGGTATAGTAATAATTATAATAAAACTATTACAAATCTAGAAGAATTTGCTGTGTGTATGTACAATTATGTATTTGCTAAAAATCATATATCAAATGTGTGTGTGTGTGTGTGTGTTTGTTTGTTTGTCAGGAGAAGTCTTCAAAGACACCCCCAAAAATACATGAGGAAAAACGAGAAGTTGTTATCCAAAATCAGTTTTTTTTTTCTCTAAATATCTTTAAAAGTGGTTAAATGACACAAAATTAAAATTATAAAACGGATAGTTCCAGTCCTTGATTCTGATTGGTTGAGCCGCGTTCGAAGCCGTTGTAAATTACTCAACAAACACATAGCTGTGACCGTATTACATTAGTATTACTGCGCAACTGCCGTTTGTGATGCTTTGTTGCTGCATGTGTTGCTTGGCAACCTCTTTGGAACTACATTGCTTGGCAGAGAAATACATTGTATTATAACTTTATATTTTTTGTTGCTGGTGTTTATTTTATAAATAAAATAGATTTTAAAAGAAATAATTTTATGGAGTAACCGTTTTATAAAAGCAATAAGCCCCTTGAAGCCGTGTTTTACAGTGGATTTAGAACAGCTAAAGGGGTTTTAGGCGCTCCGCGTCATAGCTAACAACGCCCCTTAGCTGTTCTAAATCCACTGTAAAACATGGCTTCAAGGGGCTTATTGATTTAAAATATTATATATATAGTAATACTTTTACTTTCATCCAGTTTTGGGCAGTTTGTTTAGTCTTACATTAAAGGGATCATGGAATGAGAATTCATGGTAAGTCTCCGTGGTAAGCAATGCAGATGATGTTGGTAGTTTCGTCCTGAAACGTCTCTCCATCAGTAATTGTGCAGGTGATAATCCTATCCCTTAAAGCATGGCTTCTAGGGGTGGGAATCTTTTACCATCTCACGATTCAATTCGATTCTGATTCTTGAGGCCACGATTCGATTCAAAATCGATTTTCGATTCAAAAAGATTTTCGATTCAAAACGATTCGATTTTAACCATAATGATTTCTAATCGGGTTTCTGATCATGATCTACTCTCATCTGCTTTGCTATACAGAATGACAAACGGAGACATTAAAGTGTCTTTTTCACATTTATTAAGATCAATTCTCAGGGAAGTGCCTTTTGTCAAAAACATTGTCTGGTTCTCAATTGCTACTCATTAGTAACTAGCTATAAAATAAGTTGGAACAAAAATAAAGTGCTTCTTCATAACACAAAATGGTTGAAAATAGATGCATTTCCCAGGAAAGTTGCAGTTTACCACAAATATCATGTAGAACACAACCGGTGAAGACAAAAAAAAACATCTATATTTCTCAGTCAGACTCAGTAACTTAAAGAATAACAAGTTATGAAAATAAAGTGCTTCTTTCAAAATGAAAAATAGTACCCCTAAGCTACCTGGCGATGAAGCAGCGATAGACCGAGTTTTTTGTTTTTTTTGTTTTGCCCTCTCGGAGTTGGCTGGGAGTTTCGCGAAGCACTGCAGTGTGCGTTGGTCTGCAGCTGGCGGCTGACTGTACGTTCACACCGCCGCCGACTTGAGCAGCAAAAAAGCTATGGCCGCCCTGTCAAGGACGCTTGTCAAAAAGTACGGGGAATCTTGTTGACGCTTTGGCCGCTCTGACGTAGCAGCATTCACAATGAAATGTAAACAGAAAAAACAAGCAATGCATTCGGCAGTTTAGGATATCGCACAAGATTTGTCAACACAGAAAACATTTCATCACTGGAGAGTTTTTTTTCCGACACCATCGTATTAATTGATTTTGATATGCGCGAGGGAGAGAGAGAGAGAGAGCAGCGCTCGGGTGAGTGTGCGCGCGCGCGGCCGGCTCTCTCTCCCTCTGCTCGTTCTTATATATGCCCTGTCAAGCGTGCCCTGTTAAACTGACAGGACTTAAAAACACATGCAAATGATACACTTTCACTCTATGATGGTTGAACTGTGCAATTAATTATTTTTTTCTCGGAACTGATGTTTTGGTAGGAACGAAAGATCTCCCTCTCATCCATATTTGCTTCCTCTTTGTTTTAGTGATTTGCCGCTCACGTTCAAAAACCGGCTGCGTGGTGATGTCCCGTATAGGCTAGTTACAAAAATGGAGGCGAACAGCCAGCTGATTTCATTTATTTATTAAATCGATTCTTGGACATTTCAGATCGATTCTGAATCGTTGCAAATGAGAATCTAGATTCTTCTGTGAATCGATTTTTTTGGCACACCCCTAATGGCTTCCCTCTGGTAACCTTACCGTTACTGATGTCCTGATTGGGGAACGTACCGTTTTTCTGCTCAATCAAAGTAAGGTTCTTTTTTTCCATATTCAATGGTGGCTGTATAAATTGTATTCCATTGTTGTTGAGGTTTATACTAACGTTTTATATTTTGTTTGTAGAAGGACTCCTTTTACCTACCCTCTTTAGTTGTACCAATGGTGCATGTATCTACTTCATGGTACATGTTGGGAGTAGAAAGGATTAATTTAACTTCATAATATCTCAATTTTCCGAGAGATTTCCTTGCAGAATCAATGGTGGTGGTGGCTGTAACTGTGCCATCCTCTTTTTCTACGTTTATATCAGTTTTATTCTGACACCATGTTCTGTTCTTCAGACAGACATGAGCCCCTCTTCTATTCGATAACTTTTTTTTCAACACTTCAGTAACCAAAACATACACACATGACTCTGGATGTCATTATATCAGATGACCACTAGATGTCCTCATAACCTCATTATTCTGTAAATTTCGGCACAGGCTTTAGGCCATAAGGTGAACTAGGAAAAAGTGGCTAGAAAATGATTTTCGTTCCCACACCTGGGCACTACTTTTTAAATTATTATTTGCATAGACAAAACCATTATCGACTTTATGTTAAAAGTTCTCCGCCAAATACCCTGCAGTTTTTTGTCACAATCCACAAATGTATATAATTGTGAATTGGAAAAAACGAAAAATCTTATTCTGCTGGTTTTGTTTGTAACTTTATTTATATACATTTTAGCAACACAAAATATCTCTCAAACTGACATTTATACATATACCTAAACATTTGAGACAGGTTTTGGTGCATTATATACTCAAGTGTGAATGTAGACCATGAAAAATGGCACATTTGTAGAAAATATGCTTCAATTTCACAGATTGGCACCAAGCAAAATTAAACAGAAACATTATAAATTTAGCAAAACTGAGATGTTTTATACATCAAAATTTTCAGTAGGTACTGTGTTATCACATAAAAATACAAATATAAGCACAGTTTGGCCGAAGTTGGCTGAAATGACTCGAAAGGCTACCCTGTCGCCTTAATTTTGATTGCTACCATTTTTTTTTTTTACAATTCTACAAAAGATTATTTACAGCTCAAAATCACCTTAAATTACAACTCAGTGCATATTTACTCATCGGTATCATCCCTATCACTATCAGAGCCATCATCCCATGTAGGTCTTTCCTCTGTTTCCTGTGAAACATTTGCACAATTTTGGCACCGACATAAATCAGTACAAGACAGTCTTGCAGACATGCAGGAACATCTTCCAGTCTCGCATTTGCTATGCTTGCAACTGCAGTGGACTGCCTGCAACACACTTTCAGGGGCAGGATTCCTAGTCATCCAGGTCACTGTTAACTCACCATCCTCGAGGTGCCATCCATTGCCAACAGGTGAAGGGGCACACATTATACCTTTCAGAGAATGTCTCATTATGGCTGCTTGGTAGTTTGCCCTTTTGCAGTGTTGGTACAGGGCGTCACTTGTTGGGGGCATAGATAGTTCTGGTAAAGCTGACGACGCCATGCAGAATGCTTTGTATCTTGCATCGTTCACATTTTCAGCAGATGACTGGCCATACAGGTGGCACACATATGTGCAAAGTAGCTCAAATGTAGACTGGTCTAGGTTAAAACTGCTACCCAGATTAGTAAATGCAGTCAGATATTCCTCTTTCTCACAAGCAACAGAGAATGCCTTTCTTTTGCCTTTGCCATAAAAGGCACTTGTAGAGTCACAACCGGAGAAGGTATGGATCCCAATAAGTGCCAAACAGACACTTGTACCAAGAGCTGACGACACCTTAGCTAAGTCAATGAGCCTGGTTTTGTTGCCAACCCCCGTGAAAAAATACAACCTACATGGTAAATCTGGCTGCAGACTTAAAGCAATCACAGCCACATCAGTATCAGGGCTCTTGATGACTACAGTTTGATGTTCCTGTGCAGCATGTTGTGCATGTAAAAACACCCTGGTGTCACATTCCTCATGATCACATGTCAGATCTTCAACAGCACTGAGAGTTTGTAAACCCTCCATTACTGTCACACAGTGACACAGGTCTCCATGTGCTATGTACAAGCTTAAGTCCTTGCCGTAAGATCAGCCTCTCGCCACACAACATAGAGGAATTCTGCCAGTGCTTCTTTGTTTGTTCCATCTGATAGAAACTTTTTCCATTGTGTTGGTGTCTTCTGATCCCGTCCATAAATTTTCACCAGTTGTGTACCACCACCAGCTCTACGTGACCGTTCTAGGTTTTTAATACTCATTTTCGGATACTGGTCAATCACAAAGTCTATCCGTGTACAGTTGTGTTTCAGAGCAAGCTTGACTATGTACTGCAGTATGGTCTCTGCAAGCTCTCCAAAGGTACTTGGTATGGACCGAATGGCTTGAATGACTGCCATGCCATCAAAGAGAATAGCTCCATCTGTCGGAACTTTGTCAACTAAACAGCCTCCACCTTTGGTTTCCAATAAATCCATAAGAGCTGATTTGTTTGTTTTAGCAAGTGAACCATCAGCACTGGATAAAGGATATGACACAGTTCCCAAGGAGTAAGACAGAATTTCCCGCAGGTCTATCTTTCTACTTTGACCTATGATGAGTAATCTGGAGAATAGTTTCTTGTCGGCACGTAGAATCACTTCTTTGCCTGCTGCAGATTTCTTCTTTGTCTTTGCTTGGTCACTAAAGGTCTTCAGTTTTTGTGTTTTGATGGGAGCAAATATGTCAACTGATGGTGATAACAGTCTTTGGTCCATAAACTCTTTGACAGCATTTTCACCCTTTTCCGGAGCTGCGAGCAAATCCCTCATGATTTCTTCAGCTGCTACTGTCCCAGAGCTAAGACACACAATGCCATCTTGGTGTGTGTCAAAAGGATTCAGCATGGAATCTAGGGTGGAAATGATTCTGGTCACAGCCCTTTCATCAGCATGAATTCGTGTGCTGTCAAGGTCTTTTCGTTTCCTTATATCGGGAGATTTACCTGCCATTGCCTCACATTGTCTTGCTATGGCAGCCCTTTCATGTTGCGACAATATCCAGCGATATACTGCAGCTCGATTCTGTGTTAACCCTGTCCAACCACCCTTTGTCTTGGAATCTCTGTTGCATGTTTGCTCAATGGCCTGGTCACAAGCAATCGAAGCAAATCCATGGACACTTTGACGTTGGACAGTCCACTGGCCTTTAACACTGAGCTCACTGTGGCAAGAAGGATGTGTGAGGGGCAAATTGACCATTTCCAGCCAGTATGAAGGTAAATACCTAGCATAATTTACACGATCGTACGCAAAAAACCATGCCATCATCAAGCGCACTGTTGACAGGTGAAGCTGCCAGTCCGATTCTCGTGTTGCTCTCACAAATAGGAGTAGTATCTGTACCATGTCGATGTATGAACTCCAAAAGGCAAACGTTGGGTTTTCTGCACTTCTTCTTTTAACAAAGTCTTCATATTTCGAACACATTTTGTCAAATTTCTCATTTGCACACAAAACATCCATTGTTCTGTCCAGGAATGCACATTTGATCTCATTGATGACATCCAGACACTCATATCTCTCTTCTGGTGGCAGAGAGTCTAAGAAGGTGAGAAGTCTGATGCGTTGCAGACTCTCATACAGAAGTTTGTGTGCCCTCATGCTGCGGTTGTAATGATGACCACTGATCACTCCATTGATGGATCCTGGGGCAACAACTTCAGACTCAATGAGTATGTCTTGCAGTCCTGCATCTCCAAACCTTTTTCCTAGAATGCTCAGGTAGGACATGCATGTGTGAAATTCACCTAGTCTAATCACTATACGCTGAGTAATGTCATCATCTTTCCAGCGGATTTGCTGAGCTTTGGCATATATAGCTTGGTCAAAAACTAAGACTATATGGTCCAGTTCTAGCTGATTAGCAATTTGGACACTTCGCTTCAGAATTGTGTTTACTGTTGACATCTCTGTCGGTGAAGCCTCAATGACTGGAAGATAATACAGTGCTGACTTTTGCAGAGTGCAATCACCTTGAAGCAATGTATGGAAACCTGTCCAGCTTGGTATTGTGCATCTTTCAGCATCTATGGACTTTACAAAAACATATGCCAGTTCAGTTTGTACAGCAGACACCGTGTTCAATTTGTATGCGTCCGCCTGTAATGGAACACTTTCATGATGAAACAAGTTCTGTGGTCCTTGTCTTTTAGACTGATGGTACTGTTCTACAGGGATGCTAGGGGGTGCTTTCAATGAAGAAACTCCCTTCTGTAGTGGTTGTCTGTTTGTTGTTGACACAGGTTCACCTACAGAACTTTGCAGCATAATCCCATTTGTGTGGTGGGTAGTTCCACGACCTGACAGTGTCTCCTCCCCAAAGTCAATATTGTCCCACACAAGTATTGTAGGAGCCTTCTTTGAGAATCCCTTTGGTATTTTGTCTCTGCCCTCTACTAGTTGAAGTTGGGCAAGGCTAGTGTCTAGACTGACAACTGTGTCCCATGATGCACAATGTCCTAGTCTATTTAGAAGTGACACAATTTGTGATGAACCTGTTAAATGGCGAACCGTTAGACCAAGACACAATGATTTAGGGGTCTGCCTCCGGCCCTTAGATGCAAGATACACAATGTCTTGACAGATAGATATCACTTTTAGGTTCAAATCATCTGGAATATCAACATAATGGGCCAGTGTTGGTTCCTCAGTTGCACCAATAATCCAGGAAATCAGATTGTACAGTTCAATTGGCACGACAGATTTTGCGTCACTCACATTT